>NC_056533.1:40018814-40078814 GCF_910596095.1 Thunnus maccoyii | reverse complement strand
TAGTGCATGTGTGTGTGTGTGTGTTAGTGCATGTGTGTGTGTGTGTGTTGGTGCATGTGTGTGTGTGTGTGTGTGTGTGTGTGTTAGTGCATGCGTGTGTGTGTGTGTTAGTGCATGCGTGTGTGTGTGTTGGTGCATGTGTGTGTGTGTGTGTGTGTTGGTGCATGTGTGTGTGTGTGTGTGTTGGTGCATGTGTGTGTGTGTGTGTGTGTGTTGGTGCATGCGTGTGTGTGTGTGTGTGTGTTGGTGCATGTGTGTGTGTGTGTGTTGGTGCATGTGTGTGTGTGTGTTGGTGCATGTGTGTGTGTGTGTGTGTTGGTGCGTGTGTGTGTGTGTTGGTGCATGCGTGTGTGTGTGTGTGTGTGTGTGTGTGTTGGTGCATGTGTGTGTGTGTGTGTGTGTTGGTGCATGTGTGTGTGTGTTGGTGCATGTGTGTGTGTGTGTGTGTTGGTGCGTGTGTGTTGGTGCATGCGTGTGTGTGTGTGTGTGTGTGTGTGTGTGTGTGTGTGTGTGTGTGTGTGTGTGTTGGTGCGATGGATGTATTATAAGACTGTCCATTCAGTCTTATAGGAACTGCTCGCCTGGTGCATACGCCAAAAAAGCTTCCGGGTTTGCTTCCGCGTTATTCGGCCCACTGAATATACGCAGCAGTGTTTCCCCCGCTGGCCCCGCCCACAAGCTCCCGCTGGTCCACAGACTTTACATTGTGATGATGTCACAGATTTTTAAATTGCTTTTCTCGGCTGGAGGAAAGTTTTACAAACATAAAACCTCCATGGATCAAAAGTTCATAACAGAAAGAGTCATCATTGACGTTGTTTGCAGTTCGAGGTGTCGTGTCAACAGTTTTACAGGTGTCTCTTTTACAGTGGTGGTTTATGGAGGTAAATCCTTTTTGACTGCAGGGGGATTTTACCTGCAATACCGCGAGTGGCCACTGCGGCGGCGCCCTATCAGCTCTTATTATACATCCATGGTTGGTGCATGCATGCATGCGTGCGTGTGTGCACGTGTGTGTGTGTATCTAGATTATCTTCATCATCACACCTATTAATCTGCAGATTATTTTCTTGATTAATCTGCTGTTTTAATTTCCAACAGTCCAAAGTGAAGTTTTCAGATGTTTTGTTTTAAATCTAAAGGAATTCAGTTTATATTCAGACACAGAAAAGTTTCACTTCTTCACGTCCAGAAACTGGAAGAAGAAATGTTCATTTTCACTTTAAAAATAACCCAAATGATTATTTGATCATTAAAATAGTTGCAATTAATCGACTAATCGTTGCAGCTCTACTTTAGACAGATGTGTGTAGATGTTGAGATGATACGTTATGTTTATTATTATTATTATTGCTGGCGTGAGGATTCTGCAGATGACAGAAAAGATATAAATCAGTCTTTCAATATACATTCATTCATTCAGTATACGTGGTTAATTTATTATCTACCTGTGAATATATTCATGCTAGAAACATATAAAGAAATGTTTATTTCTGCAGCGACGGTGGTTAAATGTTTTCTGAGCTTGTAGAAACATCTGATCCAGAGCTGCAGATTAAAGCTTCAGGCTGGAGGTGACCTTTGACCCCGACCTCCTGAGTGCACGGCTGAGAAATGACTCCACACACAACAGCAGACAGCTGCATTAACACATAATGAAGTTTGTCCTTTAGACAGAACAGATGAATGAACGCAGACAGAAGCTGAAACCACCGGTTCAAACATCCAGACGTCACAGTTTCAACATAGAAACAAGCTCCACGTGTAGTTCTGATCACATGACTCTCCTCCATGTGTAGTTCTGATCACATGACTCTCCTCCATGTGTAGTTCTGATCACATGACTCTCCTCCATGTGTAGTTCTGATCACATGACTCTCCTCCATGGTGTTTATATACAGTCAATCAGTCCGTTTCCACTCAAATAAAACATATCAGTCAACAACAAGCAGAACCTGAACCATCAGTGTATATATGTATTTATATATTTATATTATATACAGTCTTTGATATTCTGTTAAGTACAGCTGTGTTGCTGTTCTCCTGATTTGATCCACAGCTGTATATTATTGTTATTATTATTATTATTATTATTATTATTATTGTTATTATTCTCCCACTTTTGTTTCTTGTTCATGTGTTTCTTCTGCGTATTATTTGTTTGTTTGTTTTTGTTTTTTGTTTGTTTACATTCAAAGAAAAGAGGGACAGTAAATATAAATTGCTCTATTCGCTCAATAAAAACAGAATTGTCAATAAAAAGATCGTCGTTATGTTTTGTTTGAATCTAAAAGGATGAAACTAAATAATCTTCATTATAAATCAATCATTTAAAACATAAATTAGTTCAGAGTTCAAACTGTTGATTAACGTTTAACAAACATTTACTTTTACTGCAATACTTTAACTACATCAAGCTCATAATACTTATGTACTTTTACTGCAATACTTTAACTACATCAAGCTCATAATACTTATGTACTTTTACTGCAATACTTTAACTACATCAAGCTCATAATACTTATGTACTTTTACTGCAGTAAAGGATGTGAGTACTTCTTTGACCTCTGCTGGCTGATTTCTGAGGTAAATGATCAGTTCACTTTCACTTCCTTTATCACCAATATCACTAACAACAAGCATGGATTGTTTCACCATTTCTAGCGGCCAGAAGTAAGAAGGTCAGAGGTCACAGCGTTGGCTCAGTTCTTCCATGTTGTGTCTGAAATGTCTGAACGTCGCTCTGATCAGCTTCACAGGCTTCAGGTCAGTTTGATCTTCACACCTGGCTGATGAATTCCTCACATCAACAGAACATCATCTGCTCTGTTCCTCTGGTTTAGTGCCGAGAGGTCAAAGGTCACTGATGTCAGGGAGAGCTCTAATCAAAGTGAAAGCTCAGAGATCTAAACGGATCTAAACGTCTGTTCTTTGTGTTAAATTAGAGCCGGACATCAGACACACGCAGGTCGTTTTAGTGTTCGTCCTCCTGACCAATAATCAATACACACACGTACACGGACGACCCGCCCTCCCTCGCCTGGGTCCGGACCTTCCAATCCACCCAGCTGACTGACTCGTCTGCCGTCATCACATCAAACAGTTTCTCAGTTGAAGCAATCGATCCAGTGATCCAGTGAACCAGTGAACCAGTGATCCAGTGATCCAGAGCTGCGAGGACTCACGACTAGCCGAGACGGGACTAACGCCGTCGTCAAGCTGCGCACCGGAACCGAGGAGTAAAACTAGGCAGAGCTGATCAGATATCAGATACCAATCAAGATTCTGTTTCTGTGTCGTCTATTTCTCACCTCGGATGTCTTCCGACTCGGCTGCCATGTTGAGAACAGACGAGCCAAAGTACGTCACCACGTCACCACATCACCACGTCACCATGTTGCCACGTCACCACGTCACCACGTCGCCACGTCACCATGTCGCCATGACACCACGTCACCATGTCACCACGTCGCCACCAGCCGCAGCGTTTAGTGTTGATCACTGACGTCTGTTAGAGACGTCGGACTGATGGAAACAGAGTCTAACAAGTTGACAGTTCTGTCAGTTATCAGACAGATAAAGAAACGTTTCAGAAGATTTATTTATTCTTCAAAAATGACTCGAAACAATTAGTCAGTTATCAAATTGCTGCTGTTTAATTTTTCGGTCGGTCAACTAATCAATTCGCAGCTGTAAAGTTTAGACTTGAGAATGTGAACTTGGGAAGATAAACTGTGGCGGACCTGCCTGACCTGTGACATCATCATCATCATCAGACCCCACTCTGACTGCAGAGACAGTACTGTATATTAAAATAAAACTACATTTCATTTGAATTTATCTATTTGTATTGATTAGTACTGAAATGTGTTGATACATTTATTAAATAAAGGAGCCCAAAGTCCACAGAGGTGACGCTTCACTTTAACTTCAAACTAGTGTGGCAGCAACAAATATCAGATTTCCTCTGTGAGACCAACATTTATCTCTGAGAGTAATTGTATCAAATATGTGAACAGACGTCATCTGGATAAACTGACCACATGCAGCTGATATCAGAAAACAGCTGGATGTGTGAAGACGGCGCCCGTTCATTCCTATAAAAAGTTCCTCAGTGGGACATGAAGCCAAAAAAAAAAGTCAGCCATGTTTCTGCGCTTTTTGGGCCCATAGAGCATGCTCAGTAGAGACCTTCGCTGGCCGAGCCGACTACTTCCTGTTGGCTCTGCGATCACTTGAATAGAGATAAAATAATTTAATCGTGTGGATCTTTTATTGAATTGTATCAAACTCTGATAAACATTTTTTACAGCTGCTTCTTTTCCAGTGATTGTGTGTGTGCCGGTGTGCATCACGTGACCAACAGGAAGTTGTAATTACACGGTTTGACCACTATGTCATATTAGCTTCACAGGCCGGCGCTGTTCCTCGGGGGGGTCGGATAAAACAGACGCAGTAAGAACACTTCCTGTCATTTGGTCTGAACTGGATCGATGTGGACTGAACAGTAGTTCAGAACGCAGAATGAAAAGTGTGAAGGAGCAGATGTGGGAAACGTGAACTGTTCCAGATTGTGACATCTGTAAATATGAAGGCGATCAGCAGACTGATGTTCACCATCATTGATCCTGTTCATGACTGCGTCCTGACAGAAACTAAACAGTCCTCTGCCTCCAGAGCTTCAACACAGCTGTGTCTCTGGTTCCTTTCAGAAGACACACTGGTTCTATGAGCTGTGTGAAGACGACAGAGAGCGTTTTGGCTCCGAGGCTTCTGAGGAGGAAATGAAAGAGAGACGAGGCCTGAACGAAGGACTCAGACTGGAGTTAATATCCTGTCAGACATCAGTCAGGTATCAGCTTCCTCCATTCAACACACATCATAGAAGTCACCTGTAAAACAGGTGAGCAGAGAGCAGCAGAACGCCGGGGACGCACAGGATGCAGGAGCAGAGCGTGTGCGTCGCAGTACAGCCACACAGCCCCGCTGGCTGCTGCGTCGCCTCATCTAGAGATTCGAGGTCTCACGTCACAGCAGACATGCCGCCTGTGTGGACTCTGCAGCGTGTCCAGAGGGAGACACATCTGTCCTCAGCTGCTCCTGTAGTGACTCTGTTACCTGCATCAGAACTTCTGACCCAAACTACTACATCTCTGATCCTGCTGCGTCCATTTAAACCTTTTTTTTAAAAACTCTCCACCGTGCTTTTTGTTGTTGGTTTCTGTGTGATATATTGTTTTGTATATTTTCTTTTTTTACTATTATTTTCTTAGAGTTGAATTGTTTCTTTCTGTCAGTAGCTTTATTTACACACCAGACACTGTAAATGCAGGTTGACTCCTCTGGACTGATGTTATATCACAAAATAAAATACACACTGAAAAACTGTCCATGAGTCCAACAGTGTTACACAACTATTAAACTACAGGATCCATCAGCAGCTCCGACAAGCAGCAACCTGCAGCTGCTGCTGCCTGCAGCTGATCACTCTGCTCACATAGTTCAAACGCCTCCACGCGTGTGTGTGTGTATGTGCGTGCGTGCGTGTATGTGTATGTGTGTGTGTGTGTGTGTGTGTGTGTGCGTGTGTGTGTATGTGCGTGTGTGTGTATGTGTGTATGTGCGTGTGTATGTGTGTATGTGCGTGTGTGTGTATGTGTGTGCGTGTGCGTGTGCGTGTGTGTGTGTGTGTGTCAGGTCAGTCAGTGTCCAGCAGAGCAGCACTTTAAATATCACTGATAAAACCAGTTCCAACTGGTCTCCAACCAGTTTAAACTCAGATTATCTAAAGGAAACATTTGACTGGACTCAGCCTCTTTCACACATAGTTCCCAGTAAATTACTGGGAAAACCTTTCAGGCACCATTAGTGATTTTCACTGTTCACACATGCAGCATTCAGCATTTCCATCTTGCACCTTTTCACACATACATGGCAACGCTGGAACAGACGGACGAGGGACAGTCCAGCAGATGGCGGTAATGCAACACTTATTGATGCCAACCGCCATAAAACTCAACAGAAGAAGAAGAAGAAGAAGATGAAGAAGAAGATGATGAAGAAGATGAAGATGGGGGCGAGGCTGGATATAAGTGGTGAAGACGTTTCCTTTTTCAGGAACATGGCGGCAAGTTTTCAGACATTCTTGAAAGAAGAAGCTTGTTTGCAAACAAAAGAACTTGTATTTCTTATCAAATCATCCATGAAAGCGT
Organism: Thunnus maccoyii; assembly: GCF_910596095.1. NCBI lineage: Eukaryota > Metazoa > Chordata > Actinopteri > Scombriformes > Scombridae > Thunnus > Thunnus maccoyii. The sequence goes on along the minus strand of NC_056533.1, from coordinate 40,072,602 downwards.
CGGCATGGCAACCGTAAACAAACAGCAGCAACCTGCCTCTTCTACACAAACTAACTGTAAATGTGAGATGTAAAACTTGAAGGTAATTAAAATGGAAGACCCCAAATTGAATCCAATTAACAACAACAACCAGTGCTGCCAAAGAGGACTGGGAGGACTGGGAAGAGGAGGAGGAGGAGGAGGGGGGGGGATTCTGAGCCAGTTTGTCCCCCTGCAGGCCTCACACTATGCAGACAATAACTCTCTGTCTGCACAAACACTTCTATAAATACATTTATATTTCTACCACAGAGCAGGTGTTTGGAAATCAAAGATCTCACATTAATAACATTTATCATGTGATTAACGCAGTCACATGATCGTCTGCAGGTCACAGTGTTGCATGCAGAAGCTCTACGGTTCTTCTTCTACTCTCAAGTCTGAAATCATTTCCTGCTGCAGTTAAACTCTTCCTCGTGCTTCTGTGATTCTCTGGAAGTTTAATATTTTACATTCCGTTCTGGTTTGTTAATGTTGTTTTTCGGTTCATTAAAGCAACAGAAACAGTCAACAGTTCAACAGAAAACCAGCAGACTGCTGCATTCCTGTCAGCTCACACACTTTACCACAGTTACCTGTCTGAAACACACCTCTTCCCTGAGATTCCAGGAATTCCAGGACCAGTAAATTATGCCCTTCAGGTCCCTGAACCCCAGCTTGAGAACCGCTCTATTAAAATGCAAATGTAATGTTTTTATTTATTCCTTTCTGTCATGGTCGCTGCACAGAGCAGAACCAGTGTGAACAAAACCTTCAAAGCTTCGGTTCAAGGCTTTTAAAGACCTTCTTAATGATAACAAGAACAGAAAATAATATTATCAATATTATATTACCAATATATAACATAACATTACCAATATAACAGACCAATATTATCACCAAAAAATAGAAAATGTCAGAAACTAAGAAAGTACGACACGTCAGACATTTCTAACACTGAATCTAAGACACAAAGGCTACAAATAAACACTCATCAAATCCATCTTTGGATCCTCCAACTTATACATTAAACCTTTTCCAGGACTTGCAGACATGCTGCAAACAGCATAAACATCAAGGCACAAATGAATCTGAACCCGATCATTTTTAGTTACCAGCAGAAATAAACCTGCAGATAAACAGCAGGAGGAGAAAGAGGCTGCAGGGCTGAACGAGCAAAGCTCTACTTACCCTTCGGTGGTCGGAGTACGACTCCCACTCAGCTCCTCGCCGTCAGACGGGAAGTAATCCAAACTGAAACACCACCGGTGACAACGAGCCAGTAGCAATCAGATAGAGCCAATAGAGCTCAGATAGAGTCAGTAGAGCTCAGATAGAGTCAGTAGAGCTCAGATAGAGTCAGTAGAGCTTAGATAGAGTCAGTAGAGCTCAGATAGTCAGTAGAGCTCAGATAGAGTTAGTAGAGCTCAGATAGAGTCAGTAGAGCTCAGATAGAGTCAGTAGAGCTCAGATAGAGTCAGTAGAGCTCAGATAGAGCTCAGATAGTCAGTAGAGCTCAGATAGAGTCAGTAGAGCTCAGATAGTCAGTAGAGCTCAGATAGAGCTCAGATAGAGTCAGTAGAGCTCGGATAGTCAGTAGAGCTCAGATAGAGTCAGTAGAGCTCAGATAGTCAGTAGAGCTCAGATCGAGTCAGTAGAGCTCAGATAGAGTCAGTAGAGCTCAGATAGAGCTCAGATAGAGTCAGTAGAGCTCAGATAGAGTCAGTAGAGCTCAGATAGTCCGTAGAGCTCAGATAGAGTCAGTAGAGCTCAGATAGTCAGTAGAGCTCAGATAGAGTCAGTAGAGCTCAGATAGAGTCAGTAGAGCTCAGATAGTCAGTAGAGCTCAGATAGAGTCAGTAGAGCTCAGATAGAGCTCAGATAGAGTCAGTAGAGCTCCAGCAGGGAGAGTTTAGTCAGAATGAACCAGTGTGTTCAGAGAGAAGCTCCTGCAGACTCAGACAGCTCCACCCCCACCTCGCTCGCTCTCCCTCTCTGTCTCTCTCTCTCTTGTTGAAGCATATGAGGCTCTATCAGGCTCTGAGTTCACCAAACAGCTGGTAACACACACACACACACACACACACACACACACACACACGCTGTAGGAGTTGACAGCACATTCTTTGGACAGCAAATCAAATCTTTTTATAGTCCAGAAGAATATTCTGCGACTCCACAGTGAAAGCTGCATGATTCACTGTAGAGCTGAATCTTACAGCTGCACTAATCAATATTTTTATTACAGGAGTTTTTTTTGGCCCAAATCCCAGTCTGCATCCATTAATCCTTTAATATTGGGTATCTATTTCTATTCTAGTTCCTGGGAAAGTGGCGTGAGGTGATCAGCTGGAGAGATGATGTCTCACTCTGTTGGATTTGTCGGAACCACAAAAACACTCAGTCCACTTGTGATGGTACAGTGCTCTGAGTTAGGAGTGATTCTTCCCTCATAGAAGATCTTTGGCTGAGACACCGGCTGTTGAGCATTTTAACTACAAACAACAAAGTTTAATTTTGTCCTGCCATCAAGTTACAGTTAAAGTCAGAATCAACATTACTGACCTGCTGCTGTTTGTCAAAGTTAAAGCTGCTACCTGAATGTTTTTACCTGAATCCATGTGTAAGATGACATCATCTTTAAATGTCAACAGTGAATGATGAACGTAAACAGGGAGAACTGTTCCATCTCTGGACTCTACGGAGCTTTTTGGCCTCTTTTAGCCGCTAGTTTCAGGTTTTATTTTGTTCAGTCTGTCTCACAACAGCCGCTCACATATTTCATGAAACCAAACACGCAGTTGTTTTCAGTGTCGCTTTACCCTCATGCAGACATTTAGTAAATAAGGACAAACACAATTTAACTGTTTAATGCCTAAAAAAGGCCACAAATCCTCAGTAAATATCCTCAGCTGTACTCAGAGACCCTTCAGAGGAAGCGGTCTCAGCTCGTTTGTGGTGGGAACGTGATGCGACCTCCATCCGACCGACTACGAGGCTGCAAGTTTGTAAAATCAACAGCAGTGACCAATGAGAGGAGAGAACCTTCTCACCTGGCTGTTAGTTTAACAACTCATCCACTGATTCAGACCAGAACAAACGAACAACAGATTTGAAAATGGCCCTAAAAATGCAAAACGTCCAAGCCTCATGGTGGCGCTAGAGGAAAAGTCAGAGGACGACTAAGTTCAGGAGGATTCATCCTCTGAAGAACATGAACGTCTGTAGAGATATTTCAGTCTGGACCAAAGGTTGTTTCCATCTCTGCAGTCACACGGCGACACGGCTAAAAACCACTAGAGAGGCTGTTATTAACACTGCTGAAGTATGGATAATAAAATAGGGTTTAATATACTGAAAATCTTCAGGATTATAATCTTAAGGACACTTGGGGAAAGTAAAAATTAACATCTGGAGAAAATGGTGAATGTGGAAAGAAGAGTGATTATTTTCAGATCCATGCTGAGCTATTTTAGACACTTGCCAGCGAGGCTGAAAAAGCTTTTAAAGGACCCCTGGGTGAAGAAGTCCACCCACCGCGTAGAAGGAGCACAGAAACTTCACCTTCCACGGAAAAGAAAGAAAAACATTCAGACTGCAGCGAGGTGTTTTTCTTTCATCAGACGCAGCTGTGAGGGATGTGGCGGTAAATCCCGTCTGCTGTGTGCGGTGAAGAGTCTGAAACGCTTCAAGACTCGTCAACATGTCGGACAAATATTCTGCTGAGTCCTGATCTCATTAACACGGTCAGGATCAATCTGCCTTCAGACGATAAATAACCTTTATAACATCAACACACAGCCGCACATTTTATTAACAGTCCCTCAGATTCATTTCAACATGTTTTTATGAAGACAGTCTGACATTATCCAGTTTATTTATGACAGAACATAACGTCTAACTGAACTGCTTTGTCCAACACATCAGCAGCACTCAGATGTACAGGACAGACAACAGGCTCCCTTTATGAAGAGGGTCGACTGCAGACCTCCTGCATGGGGACCTCCGGTCTGCGAACAGAGTCTCCAGACGTGAGGTGCATCACTTCTCTGAGCCGTTTTATTTCACCACATCTGCAAACGGTCACATTTCTCTGCTCGAGAGACTGATCATAACGTTTTTTTCATGTGAAAAAAAAAAAAAGCTCAATATTTGTTCTTGTTGTGTGTTTGGTGTGAAATACAACCTGGATGCTGTGACATTAAGTTCAGGTTAGCTCAACGAGGGCTGCAACTAACCATTATTTTCATTGATCGATCTGATGATTATGTTCTTTATTAATCAATTAGTTGTTTGGTCCATAAAATGTCAGAAAATGATGAAAAACGTGGATCAGATGATGTCCACAAATGTCTTGTTTTGTCCACAACTCAAAGATCTTCAGTTTACTGTCACAGAGACTAAAGACACCAGAAAATAGTCACACTGAAGAAGCTGCAGTCAGAGAATTTGGACATTTTCAACTCTGAACTATTAATCAATTATCAAAATAGTTGCTCATTAATTTAATAGTGAGCAATTAATCAATTAATCAACTAATCGTTGCAGCTCTGTATCCTATAAAACCATGTGAATGAACCATGAGATTGTTAATATAATAAATCCACACGAATGAAACTGAAAACATGAACCTCTTGTGTGATTTTAGTGACGAATGTGTCTAAACTCATTCTGCCTTCAAACAATACAGTAAACATGATGTTCCAGTATTTTTACCTTCCCACTCAGGATAAAACATTATGATGTCGTTAATTCACTGACAAACACAAGATCAACAAGCTAATCTTTAACAGCAGATTCACTTTGCTGTTGGTATTAAGTTGGATCCTTCTGTTTATTTCCACATTCATACAGGGGAAGTCAGTCAGACATGTTGCTCCTGTTCTGTGGGTTGTTGTTGTATCTGCTAATGCTAAGTGGCAGGTGGCCCTCCTAGCATCAGTGACCTTTGACCTCAGAGGGTCTTTAGTGGTCACACAGGGACTGTGGGGTGTCTGTGGGGAGAAGACACGAGGGCGAATCAGAATGAATGAATAGTAAGAAGCGTCGCACAGGGAGTTCAGTAATGAGTGTGTGTGTGTGAGTGTGTGTGAGTGTGTGTGAGTGTGTGTGTGTGTGTGTGTGTGAGTGTGTGTGTGTGTGTGTGTGTGTGTGTGTGTGTGGGACACAGCTGTGCTCCACTACACTCGCTCAGAGTAAACACTCAGACCAGATACATCATCAGCTTTGAGGGAAATTCACTGAGTCTTCAGACAACTGAGGAGTTGGAACCGAGTGAAATTTCTAACAGACGAGGTGTAATAAATCCAAGATAGAAGATCCTAAAACACACGACTGTATGAACACTCATTCATCTAAACTGAACGATATAAGTCCATGTTTTAGTCTTTGGACATGACTACAGAGCAGGTTTCCAGGGTTCAGCACAGCAGCAGCATGTTTCCAGCTGCAGGTCCTCAACAACTCGCAGCCCAATAACCAAACACATGATGTGGATGCCTGGAACCTAACAAACCTATTAAACATGTTTCCTTCCTCAGAAAGCATTTGCAGACAGATTTTTTTAATATTTTAAAACCTGCATTGTTTACATTCATATTAACCTGCTACAGTATTCTTGCTTCTTGGTGAATTACCACCAGCTGTCCATCAGTGAAGTATCATTGCCAAGACTGTGAAACATTATAGAATTAGCACTACTAGCAGAGAAAAGCTAAAACGGCCTGTTTCAGACAGAGGCTGAACTGAGGGGCTGCATAAAGGACCAGTAAAAGATAAATAAGGAGTTTTTAACTGGAAATCATGCAAAGATATTCCAGTAGAGCCCCAGAATATAAATATAGAGCTGGAAATATGCAGTATGTGTGTCTTTAAACACTCAGTGGATGCACTGATCTGATACTCGGATCAGTATCGGCCTGACTCCACTTACAGTTTCTTCATCACTGTCACTGTACACTTCACTGTCTCTGCTTTAAGTTAAATGTATTGAGTGTGATGGTGCTTAATATTGTCTCTCCATCTCAGTGGGCTCCATGCAGTCAGGTAGCGTCACACAGATCTTACATTTGGGGAAAAGAGAGCAATGAATCGATATCAGTATTGGTCAGTACACTGAGTTTAGGTGTCAGAATCAATATTGAGAGGGAACAAGTTGGGTTGGTGCATCTCTAGCACACACAGTAGAGACCATCAAGTGTTAAGAGAACAGAGACTCAGAGAGAACCGTGGTACAAATGTTAAGTTATTGATTCTTACCTTTATCTGATGATTGTCCTCCAGTCTGCGTCTGATTTACTGACATTAAACCGACCTGCAAACAACCACAGAGGCAGAAACTCCTTAATGCCACTATGTAAAGAGTAAAGATCATCTACTAAACATAGCACGAAAAGTAAGGAAGTTTGTGTTTGGTAGATTATTTCTTTGTTGTAACGATGCTTCTTGGCAATAAATCTTATACCATTGGAAAGCGACCAACATAAGCTGTTTGGTATTGGCAGAGAAGATTTGGCAAATTTTTCATGGGCGCAACCCACATACTCAGCTCTGCTGCTCATCCCACAAATGCATGTTCTTTACAAATGTGGCTCCATTTAAAAGGGAAATAAACAGGCTTTCCAACAGTATAAGATTTATTGCCAAGAAGCATCGTTACAACAAAGAAATAATCTATCAAACACAAATTTCCTTACTTTTTGTGCCAAGTTTATAATACTTGTCTTCATATTGTATCTAATTCAATGATTTTTTTTTATCACAGTGAGGATCTTAAAGTCATATAAATATAAATCACTACAGGATGAAAAGGTGACTTATGTCATAGAAATTATTTTTGCATTTTATCTTTCAGACTTTTAGACTAAACTAATTTGATAACTTCATTACGGTCACGTCATGAGGAAATGATTACAGGAAAAATAGACTACAAAAGCTATGAAGTGTATTTAGATTCCTGATTTATTACAGTAATCTCATTCTACCCCGGAGCTACAGTATCTGACTTGGCAGAGGATTACGTTCATTCATACTGTGTGTAGCAGCTCTTTACGCAGGTCCAGACAGAAAGCCACCATGTTGGCAGGAAAGTAAGCGCTGATCACTGGCTCTGTGCTTCATGTCACCGTGGGCTTTGTGTTGTACTGTAGCAGGAATGTGTGGATTCAGCCAAACGGAGCATGAATGTAGAAATGTAATAAACATTAACTCTGGTGAGGAGGAAGAGGTGCAGCTCCTCCAACACGCCCTGCAGCTCCGAGGGTTCAGGCCAACGCTGGCAGAACTTATGATTAATGACTTCTGGCTGCAGAGTTTGACTTTTTGTTTAATACATTACGAAGCTAAACACAATGACACACTGTTAACAAGCCCAGAAAACCTGCACTACAAAGGCCTCAAGTGTTTTATTATCTATTGCAGATGTGAGTAGTACTGGTACAGAGGGATCTTTCAGGCAGAGTGCCATCCACTCAGGAATGTAAACAGCTCACAATCAGAGGCACAAAAAGGATAAAGAGATCATTTACACTATAAGCTAATCAATACTGTAGTGGTGAGGTGACAGTCAGAGATCAGTCTGACATTAAATGTTCAGTACACCAACTAGAGCTGCTCAATTATGGCAAAAATCATAATTACGATTATTTTGTTCAATACTGATATCACGATTATTTAACACAATTACTCACTGAGTCACAGAACAGAAACGCTTCCATTTATTAAATCTATGAATCCAAACAGACTCTGAGTGACGCTCATCTCACAGAGACCCACCGTGTTTTTATAAGCTCCCAGTCTATTTCTGTTGCTTTTAGTGAAGCGTAATCTGCACAGACAGCTGTTTAAATCACACAAACATCCTGCTGTATATGTGTTTTGAACTTACTGATCGATCAAGACTCCCAGTGTGTCTGTGAGCTGCCTGTTTCACTACAGGCAGATTCACCTCATCGCTACGGTAGGCAGGGAAATAAAATCAATGAATCAATAAATACAAACACTGTCGATTTCTTCCTGTGGAGCCGTTATGAAAAGTATTTAGGTTCAGTAAATGTCTGCTGTCAGTCAGCTGTTGGAGGCGGTTGGAGCTGCAGCTGAACGCAGGTCGGAGTCGGTGTGGATTGAACAGATAGAGAACGTTTACACGCCGCTCACATCTCGTTTCCTGTGTGGATTCCCAGTCAGAGTGAGTTTGGGCTTTCAGGGAGGGAGAAAGCTCACCGCTGTAAAGGAAAGTGGTGCGCTGGATTTATAACAAGCAAAACGAGAGCATCATTGTAAAATGGAACGTGGCACAGTAATCATTTTATCTCAATTATCTTACTTTCATTGGAAGCCAAAATTGTAATTGAAAATAAGATTTGATCAATCGCCCTAACACTAACTATACAAAACATTCAGGAATGAAGAAGAAATATCACACAAATAATTATGACAATGCAACAAGAAAAACAGTCAGCTCACCTTGTCTGATTCACAGCAGACATTTTGCCAGAAGCACAGGTGGAATTAATAACATGAATGATGCATTTTCTGCCGGAGAGCCAGTTCCTGCTCTGGTTCATGTTCACTCACTGGTTGAAGGAGAATAATTAAAGCACATCACGTCCTGCACGCTGACTCCAAGCCACAAAATGTTGACCTGAGGAAGATCTGAGTGGGATTGAAACGTTGTCCTGATTACAGTTTGTGGCTTGGAGTCAGTAACATGGCTTACAGGAACACTTAATGGAACGGAGCTATCATTAGCGTTATTATTACTGTGAAAAGGGTCCACTGGGAGACTGAAGCAGTCCAATGTGTGTGAGAAACAACAGTTCAATTCCCTACAAACAGAGTCAGTTCCAGCGCTAGTGCTAGCTCCCGGAATGCTGCTAGCTAGCGTTAGCTCCCAGACTGCTGCTAGCTAGCATTAGCTCCAAGAATGCTGCTAGCTAGCATTAGCTCACAGAATGCTGCTAGCTAGCGTTAGCTCACAGAATGCTGATAGCAAACGTTAACTCCCAGACTGCTTCTAGCTAGCATTAGCTCCCAGACTGCTTCTAGCTAGCGTTAGTGCCCAGACTGCTGCTAGCTAGCGTTAGTGCCCAGACTGCTGCTAGCTAGCGTTAGCTCCCAGACTGCTGCTAGCTAGTGTTAGCTCCCAGACTGCTTCTAGCTAGCGTTAGCCCCCAGACTGCTACTAGCTAGCGTTAGCTCCCAGACTGCTGTTCATGGATGTATTATAAGAGCTGGATACCAGACTAAAAATGGCGCCCTTTCAGTCCTATAGGAACTGCTCGCCTGGCGCATACGCCAAAAAAAGTTTCTAGCTTCCGGGTTTGCTTCTGCATTGTGCGGCCCACTGAATATGCCCAGTAGTGTTTTCCCCGCTGGACCCCCCCACGAGCTCCCACTCGGCCCATAGACTTTACATTGTGATGATGTCACAGATTTTTAAAATCACTTTTCTCGGCTGGAGGAAAGTTTTAAAAAAATAAAACCTCCATGGACCAAAAGGGGTCCATGGAGGACGGCGATCGCTACAATACCAGCGATCGCCACAATACCAGCAAACCATAGTGCAGTGATGTCTGTAGGTTAATACATGCAGGATAAGCTTCACATGTTGGCTTAATGCTCTCATGTGCTGCAGCTTGCATGACTCAGCAAACTTCACATTACTTTAAACAGGCAGCCATTAGTGTCCATTAAGTCCAATACATTATAAAAATCAACCTGTGAAGATGTAAAAACTTGCTGCTGATGGTTAGAAAATCAAAAAACAGTGAACATCATGTCTGCTTTTATTTTTTTCAAAGTAATCTGACTTTTCTGGGGAGTTTTTTTGAGGACAGGATGTTTCTGTACAGACTGTAAAGCTTGAGGCTAATTAGTGATTTGTGATATTGGGCTATATGAATAAAAATTGACCTGACTTGACCACATGCTTCTGTTATTTTCTGACAACTGACTAATCATTTGATGGTTCCAACTTCTCAAATGTGACTATTTGATGCCTTTTTCTTTCATATATGACAATAAACTGAATATTTTGGGGTTTTGGGCAAATAAAACTACACTTAAATGTGTTAACTTATGTTTTTGGAAATGGTGATGAGCATTTTTCACTTTTATCTTTATAGATAAAATGATTAATAAACAAAATGATGGGCAGATTAAGAAGCACCAAAGTTTTGTGTCTGAACCACATTTCATGACAATGAAAGTTGTTAAGATCTTTCAGTCTGGACCAACCTGTTGGACCGACACACTAACAGACATTAAAGTGCCTGTTAGCGACAGGTATGAAGGTATGATTTGGTACACAGTAAAGTAACATACATGTCATTGGTAATAAAAGCCCAACCAGAAACCTTGAACACTTTACTGTTTAGTCTCAAGCTTAGCGCTCTCTCTTTCTCTTTCCTTCCCCGTCTGTATTAAAATGGCTCCCTGCCGTCTCTTCTTGCTGCGCCTGCTCTGTTGATGTGAACTGGTCATTTAAAAACAGCACCGGTCTGCTTCTGAACCCTTGAAGGGGTCTCTGTGGAGTCTGCCTTGAGTCCAAACCTTTGAGGTGTCCGCCAGGCTTCCCTGGAGGCTCCCTAAACCCCGACACTCCAACCTGTCTGCAGCTTCAATGGCTCCGACCAGCCTCCTTTCATCGCACTGCTGAATATGTACAAGTTTGGACCAGAGCAGCTGCCATCCAATCCCAGTTAACTTTCATTTATACAAGCAACTAAATATAACAAGTTTCAACATTTTACACCTCCCAACTCGTCAATATTTTACATTATGGGTTGTCTTAATAGGGGAAGCCCATTTTATTAATGCTTAATATATATTATTAATGTGTAGATTACTTTAAGATTAACTGATTAATCATTCAGCCTACAAACAGACAAAAAGAACTGTGAAAAATATCAACACCATCTAGTTCTCAGAGTTCAAGGTGACGTATTAAAAAGGCTTCAACTATTATTTCATTAAGTTTCTTGATTCATTGATATCTAATTGTTTCTAACTAACCATTACAAACACAAACATACTCAGTATAATTAATAATTATAAAGCAGAACATTCTCCAGTTTGAGAAGCTGGAACCTTCAGAAGTTTGGTATTTTTCATTGTTAAATGACTTAAACAATTAACCAACTATTAAAATAGTAGCCAATTAATTTTCTTTCAATCAGCTGATCAGTGATTCATCTTTGCAGCTTTGGTATTATAACAGATTATTTTCATCCTCCATCTGTTTGTCTATAAAATGTTTCCCAGAGTCAAAGGTGACGTCTTCAAAACCCGAAGATACCGATTCAAGTGAAAATTCATCACAACTATTTTGATTATCTATTAATTATTAATCAATCAAGTTATTTTTCAAGCAAAAAAAAAAAAAGACCCCTGGATCCAGCTTCTCCACTGTGAGGATTTACTGGTCTAACGTGACAGTAAACTCAGTATGTTTGGATTATGGACTGTTGTCATCTTGAGATTTGGGCTTTTTCGACTATTTTCTCACAGATTATCTGTGAATCTTTAAAGCTTCATCTGTATTTGTTATTACTGTATAAAATGAACCAATGTTTTCAAGATGACGTGATGTAAATCTTTTAATTGAGCCGTGTGTTTGTTTTCATGCTCTGTGATGTAACAGCTTTGTATTTGATATGAGTAAACAACAGTAAGTGAAATCTTGTGATGCAGTTTGACGACACTGAGCAGCATGTAGTCACATGTAGAGTCTCAGCCTCCCACTGACTGGAAGGAAAGTGGTGATTATCCAGCACAGCCTACCTTGGTGGGCCAGTTTGGTTCTTGCTCTGTATAATTACTGGTGCTGAGGGGGGCTGAGGCATCGACAGGTTGACAACACATCTATAAAACACATCTCTGCTCTCTCTGCTCTGATGGAAAATTACTGCTGTGTGTTCAGACTGACAGGCAGGCGGGCAGAGCGACAGCACAGCTCATCAGAGAAGAATGTGAGCAGGTTTTCCACCTCGCGGAACAATTTGCAGGCAACCAATGAGGAGCGGGGCCAGGCCTGGAGCTAAGCCCTCAGAGAATAGCTTCATTCTTGGCCGGCCGGTCCGGGGCCGGCAGTTCAGCTTCCAAAGAAAGACAAGGACCTCCCAACTGGGCACCCACAGTCCCCTGAGGCTGGAGGATTGATTATCAATAAATGCTTATAAAACGGTAATGATCACTGTAAGGCACAACACAATTCAATCACCATCTAAAGCAAATACAAACAGGGAACGGTGCATCTCTGAATGCCCATCAAACAAAACTGAGCTCAGTGTAAAAGTCAGAAAGAACATTTCTCTCACTGACTCTTTATTCAGTCTGATATATTCCCATATAGAGTAAGATATACTTAATGTGTTTGACTCAAAGGTTCCCTGTGGAGTTTCTGACCTCTAGTAGCTTTGGGTTGACATATGTATGGTGACAGTAACAGTCCTGTTAATGGTCTCACTTTGTTCCACTGATCTACAGGTGGCCGTAACGTACCAGGAAATGCAGAAATACATCAACAAAGGCTGAGATGAAGAAGAATGCGAGTTAGTTAACATGGATGTAAACAGAGCAGGATTCAAACGTGTTTTATGAGGAAGAAAATGTTTGTTAGACGTCGAGGATACACACAATGTAAACATGATTTGTTTGTTTAGGACGCCTTTAATGACAGTATATCAGTTTTGTTGTTTTGTCAGCTGTTCATAATTGAGAATTCAGGTTTGTGCTTCTGCTGCTGCATCATATTTAAGCAAGTGAGAAAAGAGAGATCAGGTGTGTTTAACATGAACGGTCAACACGTTAAAAGGAGCTGAAAGCTGTATGCCAGGAATGAGCGGGACATCGACTCACTGATCCACCTCACCAGGATCTACAGCAACGACATTGGAAGGTCATTCGGACTAGATAAGTGTGGTCGGATGGTAATATCATTTACATCACTCAGCACGAGGGGGACATGTTGAGGGGACATGTTGAGGGGACGTGTTATGGGGACGTGTTGAGGGGACGTGTTGAGGAGGACGTGTTGAGGGGACGTGTTGAGGGGACGTGTTGAGGAGGACGTGTTGAGGGGACGTGTTGAGGGGACGTGTTGAGGGGACGTGTTGAGGAGGACGTGTTGAGGGGACGTGTTGAGGGGACGTGTTGTGGGGACGTGTTGTGGGGACGTGTTGAGGGGACGTGTTGAGGGGACGTGTTGAGGAGGACGTGTTGAGGGGACGTGTTGAGGGGACGTGTTGTGGGGACGTGTTGAGGAGGACGTGTTGAGGGGACGTGTTGAGGGGACGTGTTGTGGGGACGTGTTGTGGGGACGTGTTGAGGAGGACGTGTTGAGGGGACGTGTTGAGGGGACGTGTTGAGGGGACGTGTTGAGGAGGACGTGTTGAGGGGACGTGTTATGGGGACGTGTTGAGGGGACGTGTTGAGGGGACGTGTTGTGGGGACGTGTTGTGGGGACGTGTTGAGGGGACGTGTTGTGGGGACGTGTTGAGGGGACGTGTTGAGGGGACGTGCTGTGGGGACGTGTTGTGGGGACGTGTTGAGGGGACGTGTTGTGGGGACGTGTTGAGGGGACGTGTTGTGGGGACGTGTTGAGGGGACGTGTTGAGGGGACGTGTTGAGGAGGACGTGTTGAGGGGACGTGTTGAGGGGACGTGTTATGGGGACGTGTTGAGGAGGACGTGTTGAGGAGGACGTGTTGAGGGGACGTGTTGAGGGGACGTGTTATGGGGACGTGTTGAGGGGACGTGTTGAGGGGACGTGTTGAGGAGGACGTGTTGAGGAGGACGTGTTGAGGGGACGTGTTGAGGGGACGTGTTGTGGGGACGTGTTGAGGAGACGTGTTATGGGGACGTGTTGAGGGGACGTGTTATGGGGACGTGTTGAGGAGGACGTGTTGAGGGGACGTGTTGAGGGGACGTGTTGTGGGGACGTGTTGAGGGGACGTGTTATGGGGACGTGTTGAGGGGACGTGTTATGGGAACGTGTTGAGGAGGACGTGTTGAGGAGGACGTGTTGAGGGGACGTGTTATGGGGACGTGTTGAGGGGACGTGTTGTGGGGACGTGTTGAGGAGGATGTGTTGAGGGGACGTGTTGAGGGGACGTGTTGAGGAGGACGTGTTGAGGGGACGTGTTGAGGGGACGTGTTGAGGGGACGTGTTGAGGGGACGTGTTGTGGGGACGTGTTGAGGGGACGTGTTGAGGGGACATGTTGAGGGGACATGTTGAGGGGACGTGTTGAGGGGACATGTTGAGGGGACATGCTGCATTCTAGTCAGAGTTGATATGAATATAAACAGGCCTGTATGTACATCAGTGTGGGAGCTGCAGCTCTGAGCGGGTGTGTCCTCCTCATTATACACCGTGGGGACGTGTTGAGGGGACGTGTTATGGGGACGTGTTGAGGGGACGTGTTGAGGGGACGTGTTGTGGGGACATGTTGAGGGGACGTGTTGAGGGGACATGTTGAGGGGACGTGTTGAAGGGACATGTTGTGGGGACGTGTTGTGGGGACGTGTTGAGGGGACGTGTTGTGGGGACGTGTTGAGGGGACGTGTTATGGGGACGTGTTGAGGGGACGTGTTGAAGGGACATGTTGTGGGGACGTGTTGAGGGGACATGTTGAGGGGACGTGTTGAAGGGACGTGTTGTGGGGACGTGTTGAGGGGACGTGTTGAGGGGACGTGTTGAGGGGACATGTTGAGGGGACGTGTTGAGGGGACGTGTTGTGGGGACATGTTGAGGGGACGTGTTGAGGGGACATGTTGAGGGGACGTGTTGAAGGGACGTGTTGTGGGGACGTGTTGTGGGGACGTGTTGAGGGGACGTGTTGTGGGGACGTGTTGAGGGGACGTGTTATGGGGACGTGTTGAGGGGACGTGTTGAAGGGACGTGTTGAAGGGACATGTTGTGGGGACGTGTTGTGGGGACGTGTTGTGGGGACGTGTTGAGGGGACGTGTTATGGGGACGTGTTGAGGGGACGTGTTGAAGGGACGTGTTGTGGGGACGTGTTGTGGGGACGTGTTGAGGGGACATGTTGAGGGGACGTGTTGAAGGGACGTGTTGTGGGGACATGTTGAGGGGACGTGTTGAGGGGACATGTTGAGGGGACGTGTTGAAGGGACGTGTTGTGGGGACGTGTTGTGGGGACGTGTTGTGGGGACATGTTGTGGGGACATGTTGAGGGGACATGTTGAGGGGACATGTTGTGGGGACATGTTGTGGGGACATGTTGTGGGGACATGTTGTGGGGATATGTTGAGGGGACATGTTGTGGGGATATGTTGAGGGGACGTGTTGAGGGGACATGTTGAGGGGACGTGTTGAGGGGACGTGTTGAAGGGACATGTTGTGGGGACGTGTTGTGGGGACGTGTTGTGGGGACGTGTTGAGGGGACGTGTTATGGGGACGTGTTATGGGGACGTGTTGAGGGGACGTGTTGTGGGGACGTGTTGAGGGGACGTGTTATGGGGACGTGTTGAGGGGACGTGTTGAGGGGACATGTGGGGACGTGTTGTGGGGACGTGTTGTGGGGACGTGTTGAGGGGACGTGTTATGGGGACGTGTTGAGGGGACGTGTTGTGGGGACGTGTTGTGGGGACATGTTATGGGGACGTGTTGAGGGGACGTGTTGTGGGGACGTGTTGAGGGGACGTGTTGTGGGGACATGTTGAGGGGACGTGTTGTGGGGACGTGTTGTGGGGACATGTTGTGGGGACATGTTGAGGGGACATGTTGTGGGGACATGTTGTGGGGACATGTTGTGGGGACATGTTGAGGGGACATGTTGTGGGGACATGTTGAGGGGACATGTTGAGGGGACATGTTGTGGGGACATGTTGTGGGGACATGTTGAGGGGACGTGTTGAGGGGACATGTTGAGGGGACATGTTATGGGGACATGTTGAGGGGACATGTTGAGGGGACATGTTGAGGGGACATGTTGAGGGGACGTGTTGAGGGGACATGCTGCATTCTAGTCAGAGTGGATCTGAATATAAACAGGCCTGTATGTACATCAGTGTGGGAGCTGCAGCTCTGAGCGGGTGTGTCCTCCTCATTATACACCCTGTTTCCTCAGTCTGCTGTTTATGGCTGTCTGACAAAACTAACAATTAGCCTTCTGATTTACACCCACCAGGCCAGGTGAGGCTGCCGGCTACACAAACAATTACATCCATTTAGCCGCTGAGTAGAAATAAAGAGACAGAACCGAAGTGACCCGGCTGACCCTCAGCACATAAACATCTCACTTCTTACCATGTTAGCTGAGGATCTTTGCTCCTCTGCTCTGAGACGCTGAATCAAGTCCAGGCCTGCAGCTCAAACACCGCGTCAGAATCACCATCCTGCAGGAGGAAACAAACGCTGAGCCTTTAGGGAGACGTAATGACAGCAAACTGCTGCTCTCTGTTCTACAGAGTCACAAGAAATGAAAAGTCATGTGTATCAGTGGTAACACACAAACACTGCGTCATATTAATTAGAAAATGTCACAACAACTGAATAATTACATGTTCTAAATGGGACTGTGGCGTAAACTGAATGTTTTAAATCAAGCTACAGCGCCGCCCACGCTGAGAAAGAGCAGAGAAGAAGCAAGACGGCGACTATAAATGACTGACTTTATTTATGTTATTTATCTAATTTATGTGCAGTTGTTTCGTTTCAGCTCAGTGTGAGTCTCTGCTGTGTTTTGATGTTATTTATTGTGGTGCTGCTCTGCTCTGCTCTGTGTGGCTGAGTCCTCCACACAGGAGAGACAGTGAACCAGGTGAAGCACTCGAGCTTAAACCAACAAAGAAAAAGATGCTGCTCTCTACTGCTGGAGACACAGCGGAGCAGTCTTCCTCCCCCCAAGCCGGAGACTGTAAGATGATCTCACATTAATTAATTCATTAATTAATGCAGTTAAAGACCATTCATCTTATCTGCCAGTTATGTTTCATATTGTATTTCAGTGAACTAAGAACACCAGTGAATGGTTTGGCACACAGTCTACTGGAGCAAGAGACTGAAAATAGTTCCGCCTTCTCTTTTATAAACAGACGTGTGCAGGCCGAGTCGTGTCCAAGTGTTGCAAGAGAGGAAGTAAAAACTATACCATCACCTTAAAATGAAATGTCTTATAAATAAAACATACTCAAGGTCTGAAAGATGCATTTCTGACGTGGAAGCCAGATGACACCTGAAAAGTCTGCAAGACCACTGAGAACAGTGCGAATGCGCCAACAGCTTCAGAGACTGTAGCACTTTGGTACGGCTGTAACTCAAACCCGGTATTAACAGGCCCACGGATCAATTATTCTCAATCCAGGAGAGAGAGAGAGATCTGAGCATGTCTGATGTGCGGAAGCATGATCATTTCAAACATCATGTACAGGTGTAAATAATTGTTTATTTATTTTACATTTCACAAATCTTGTCTTTTTGAAAAATGAGAAACTGTGTGCAGCATATACCGAGGTGATGCACTATCCCCGCTGCTGTACTGCATAGGCCTGAACCCCCTCAGCCAGATCATCTCAAAGAGTGGCTATGATTACCGGTTCCAATGCGGAACAAGCATCAGTCACCTCCTCTACATGGATGACATCAAGCTGTATGCCAGGAATGAGCGGGACATCGACTCACTGATCCACCTCACCAGGATCTACAGCAACGACATCGGAAGGTCATTCGGACTAGATAAGTGTGGTCGGATGGTATCAAAGAGAGGGAAGGTGATCAGGACCGAGGGGGTTGAGCTACCAGAAGGCAGCATTACAGATGTTCAGGACAGCTACAAATACCTTGGGATCCCGCAGGCAAATGGGAACCTTGAGGAGGCCGCTAGGAAGTCAGCCACAGCCAAATACCTACACAGAGTAATGCAGGTCCTGAAAAGTCGGCTGAATGGGAAGATACAGGCCATCAACACGTACGCCCTGCCAGTCATCAGATACCCCGCTGGTATAATAAGCTGGCCAAAGGAGGAGATAGAGGCCACTGATATCAAGACAAGAAAGCTCCTCACAATGCATGTAGGGTTTCACCCCAAGTCCAGCACCCTGAGACTGTACACTAAGCGGAACGAGGGAGGCCGAGGACTGGTGACTGGTGAGCGTCAGAGCCACTGTCCAGGACAAAACAACCAACATCCAGGAATACATCAGGAAGATGGCCCCCCAAAGATGAACTGCTAAGTGAATACCTCAGGCAGCAGAAACCCGATGATGCAGAGGAGGAGGAGGAACCATCATGGAGGGACAAGCCCCCACACGGCATGTACCACCGACAGATAGAAGAAGTGGCTGATATCAAGAAATCCTACCAGTGGCTGGAAAAGGCTGGACTGAAGGACAGCACAGAAGCACTGATCATGGCAGCACAAGAACAGGCACTCAGTACAAGATCAATAGAGGCGGGGATCTACCACACCAGACAGGACCCCAGGTGCAGGCTGTGCAAAGATGCTCCTGAGACAGTTCAGCACATAATAGCAGGGTGTAAGATGCAGGCAGGAACAGCGTACATGGAACGCCATAACCAAGTGGCTGGCATGGTGTACAGGAACATCTGCACTGAGTATGGGCTGGAGGTCCCAAGGTCACAATGGAAGACACCTTCTAAGGTGGTTGAGAATGACCGAGCCAAGATCCTGTGGGACTTCCAGATCCAGACTGACAAACTGGTGATGGCTAACCAACCGGACATCGTGTTGATCGACAAACAACAGAAGAAGGCAGCGGTGATAGACGAAGCAATCCCAAGCGACAGCAACATCAAGAAGAAGGAACACGAGAAGATTGATAAATATCAAGGGCTGAAAGAGGAGCTAGAAAAGATGTGGGGAGTAAAGACAACAGTGGTGCCAGTGGTAATGGGAGCCCTGGGGGCTGTGACCCACAAACTGGGAGAGTGGCTCCAGCAGATTCCGGGTACACATCTGAGGTCTCTGTCCAGAAGAGCGCAGTCCTAGGAACAGCTAAGATACTGCACAGAACCCTCAAACTCCCACAACTCTGGTAGGGAGATTTTATATATATATATATATATATATATATATATATATATATATATATATATATATATATATATGTGTGTGTGTGTGTGTGTGTGTGTGTGTGTGTGTGTGTGTTGGGGAGGCCGTCTGCTCTTCCTCTCTGGTTTTCCCCTTTTAGAAAACACATCTTGTGTTTTTAACTGTTAATATTTCAGCTGCTGCTGCTTTTCGGCTCACAATAAGTTTTTTCTCATTTCCATAATTTTCTGTTTCTGTTGTCAGAAGTGTCACATTTGATCAGGGCTCATAAATACAGTACTAAGAGTTAACAAGGAGTTATTACCTGCTGCTGCTGCAAATAGATTCATGATCACAACATCATCTGACTAAATGAACAAGAATCCAGGTTACTGACAGCAGATCGACTGTACTGACGTTTAAAATGATCACAGAGAACATTAGGGACACAAAGGTTTGTCAAAGAATCTGTTAGTATCTAAACCAGCCGCAGACCTGTATTCAATCTGCTGTAAAACAAGAAAAATGTAGGAAAAACAACCCTGAACTATACTAGACATGTCTGCTGAAGAACAGACGCTGAAACAGTGACGCAGCCGGATCCTGTAGACATAATGTTCACTACTCACAGGAACCTCCATCACAGCCTGAACACGGCATCATGGGACGCATACGTCAGTCACTGCTAACTGGTCCATCCACAGTAAATGTTTCATTTTTACACTTTTAGCGTTAAAAACATTCAGATTCAGCTTTGAATGAGAAGTTTTCATACAATCAGAGAAACACCACGAGTCAATCAGACCACCTAGTCTAAACACTTTACTGCAGTAATAAACAGACTGATCTCCATGCTCCAGCCTGCCGTCCTCTGGGAGGAGCAAAACTCAAGATGTTTAAAAAGCATTTGTCTTGTGGAGGGAGGTTCATGCTTCAGGTCTGACGCAGCAGAAATGCGGCCTCACAGTAAAGCCAGCAGACTGCTGAGGTGTTGGTATGTGCTTTCACTGAGGCTCAGGGCTTATCGGACTGTTAGAGAAGCCTAACAGAGGGCGAGGCTGTGCTTCACAGGATAAACTCTGAGCAACAACAGCAGCTGAGGGCTTAGAGGAGCCACAGATCTGAGAACAGTTGCTGTGAAACAGATGTGTCATGCTCCAACGTCTGCAGGACAGGTGGAGTCTCCATTACATCCAAACCTCCACCTCAGAGCCTGAAGCTGCAAAGCATTCACAACAAGAATCCACGGGGCGGAGAAATGTTCAGAATAAATATCAGATGGTTTTTAAATGTGGGCTCTGTCTGCTGTCAGTCAACACTGTAATGCTGAGCAGCAGCAGGACTCAATGATTTCATTTATCAAGCAAAACTACCATCCGCTCTCTGATTTCAGCTTTCCACTATCGTTAGTCTCTGAGTGACGGCGTAGAAAGTTCACAATATACTTCATGTTGTTCTCTCAAAGGTAATTATTTAGTCATTAAATCAAAAGCTGCCAGTAATGCTGCCTTTTGTGAGGATGAAGTCCAGCGTGTGCTGCTGTAGACAGCCCTCACAGTTCAGTTCCACCTCTTCCTTCCATCAGCATCACCTTCTTAACTAACAGTTAGAAAATCACTTTTTGACATTTGTGAATCGATGCAGAATCATCGGCATCAGGATGCATCTCGGAATAGATTTTTTCTCCCCAACATCAACAGTAGCTCAAGATTTCTCCTACAAACATTTATGTAACATTAATACATGTTGTGTTTTAAAGTTTGTCAGGATATTGCTGCACAGCGTCAGCTGTGAGATCTGTTGCTACTTTCAGTGCGATGCAACGTTTCAAGTCATTTTTGTGACTGATCCTATGATCTCAGACTGATCCTTATCCCATTTATAGACTATTTATCATTAAAATATAACAATAACAATTAATATAATGAATTGCTCACATTTTTTAAAAATCAATCAGACAGCATTTTGTGAAAAAGTCAAACATTCGGTGTAGTTTTAATAAACTCAGCACTGTTTCTCAGTACACTGACTCCTAGCTGTTGATTGTATATGTTTTTGTCTTCATACAATATAATTATCACTTATTGTTATTTATTGTTATTTAAATATTATTGCACCATTAATTTTGGCAGCGATGCCCCAATAAATCTGTATTTATCAAAGGCCAAAGTGGCCTTGACCTAAAAATGACTTCAGTCCAGGCCTGTAACATGCTTAGTATTTTACAAATGAAGAGTTTTTCTATTCGATGAATGTGGTCACGAAAATTAACTAGGTGGAACTAGTGGGACCGCGTAACACCGTATAACACCAAGTAGCACAGCGTAACACCGAGTAACACAGAGTAACAGCACATAACACCACATAACACCGCGTAACACCACATAACACCAAGTAGCACCGCGTAACACTGAGTAACACAGAGTAACGAGTAACACCAAGTAGCACCACCTAACACCGTGTAAAAATGAGTAACACCATGTAACACCACATAACACCAAGTAGCACAGCGTAACACAGAGTAACAGCACGTAACACCGTGTAACACAGAGTAACAGCACATAACACCACATAACACCGCGTAACAGCACGCAACACTACATAACACCGCGTAACACCACATAACACCGCGTAACAGCACGCAACACTACATAACACCGCGTAACACCACATAACACCAAGTAGCACAGCGTAACACAGAGTAACAGCACGTAACACCGTGTAACACAGAGTAACAGCACATAACACCACATAACACCGCGTAACAGCACGCAACACTACATAACACCGCGTAACACCACATAACACCGCGTAACAGCACGCAACACTACATAACACCGCGTAACACCACATAACACCAAGTAGCACCGCGTAACACTGAGTAACACAGAGTAACGAGTAACACCAAGTAGCACCACATAACACCAAGTAGCACAGCGTAACACAGAGTAACAGCACGTAACACCGTGTAACACCGAGTAACACTGCGTAACACCGAGTAACACTGCGTAACACCTAGTAACACAGAGTAACAGCACATAACACCACATAACACCAAGTAACAGCACATAACACCACATAACACCAAGTAACAGCACGTAACACCGCGTAACAGCACGCAACACCACATAACACCGCATAACAGCACGTAACACCGAGTAACACCGCGTAACACTGAGTAACACAGAGTAACAACGAGTAACACCAAGTAGCACCACCTAAAACCGTGTAAAAATGAGTAACACCATGTAACACCACATAACACCAAGTAGCACCGTGTAACACTGAGTAACACCGTGTAAAAATGAGTAACACCAAGTAACACCACATAACACCAAGTAGCACCGCGTAACACCAAGTAACACAGAGTACCAACGAGTAACACCATGTAAAACTGTGTATCACTGAGTAGCACCATGTATCACTGAGTAGCACGGCGTAACACCATGTAACATGGACTACTGCAACAAACCTACTGCTCAGCCTGTCAAAGTGTTTAAATGGGTGTACAGGTGCGGACCCCTCAGGTAAAGTCTATTTGATTGAAAGCACAGACATCTGATGTGTAACCAAACAATAAATTAACCACACAGGTGATTCCATTGATTGATATTGTACATTTATCACCACCATTAACAGCCATAATAACTTTCCAGAGTTGAACACTGAGCAGTAAAACAGACACATGTGCAGCCTCAGTGTGACCCTCATTCATTACAAACTGCCTTCCTACCGTATGCGTACCTGTGCAGGACATGCTGCTACAGAACTGACAGTGTTACACAACACACATACCTGCAGGTTAAACTGTGGAATGACATAAACAAAATCAGAGACAGTTTTACTGGAGGAGCTACAAGTCCCACCTCCAGGACATAATACTTTCTGTCAGTCACAGGGTGGTGTGGAGGCCTGGGGTAAGACAAAAAACACCACCGGGAGCAGAATAACCATAGGAATGCTGCTAAATATGCAACACAAATAACTAATGCTGAACCACAAAAGAATCCTGAAGACAAATTGATGATAAGTGAATCAAAGACATTCTGACACAAAGCAAAGCTGTGCTTATTAACTACATTTCATCAAATTACTGCACATTAAAACAAAAACTGGCTGCTATCACTGACCAAACAGCGTCCTGCCATTTACATGAAATGACACAGATCAGGACTTTACTACAGCCTCTGATCTAAACTTCCAACCACACTTTAACTGTAAGTTTGGTTGAAATGTCGTATCTTGACATTTATGGACAGCCTCTCCTTTTCCTTTGTATGCTGCTTTTCTCCTGATGATGTGCACACTATGTATGTATGTATTAATCACTAACTGTTTTAGTAATCGATTAACTGTCTTCAGTCACTGTTTAAGAAGAAAAACTCCAAATTATCTGATTCCTTCTAAAGTACGTGATAATCAATCAGCCTTAAAATCATTTAACACACATCTACGAGTTGATTATCCTGCTCATACCCGGCTCATTTGCCAACAATATAAAAGAAAAGCATTCGCAAACTTTTGGTGAAAGTTTTGCACTTAGAATCAAAAAGGTTAGGAAGCAAGAGGTTACTGTTGTCATGACAACCTGCCACACTGTACTCACCACCGGCCTGAACCCAGGCATAAAATTCATGTAAGGTGTCATTAAGTACAACTGCAGAGTTGTTGTTTAGTTTCTGGTAGAGAAAGTTTCATATGTTCATATGGACACCTGACTGCTAGTTTAACACACTGGAAACACTGGGAACTCTTCCTTTCAGTTAAAGCTGGCTGAAACATTAACTCTGCTAATTGCTAAATAACTTACACACAGCAAATGAAGCCATCAGCTGACGCTAAACCGCCAAAAACAGCAGCTTCGGTTAACTTTAAACCAGCGGCTAAACTATCAACAGCCGTTTCCATATGACTATAATTAACTAAGCCGTCAGAAAACGAGCTGGCTACTTTAAGAAAACAGCAGTAACATTTCCAGCATGTTATCAGCAGGAAAATATCGTCAGATAACGTTAGTTTTACCTCAAATTGTCTGGCTAAGGTTACAGCTAACTGTTAGCTTCAACATTCAAACGGCAACTTTTCCCAACAGCTAAATTAATTTATGTTACCTGGTTCGGTTTTCACTCGTTAAACCTAAACATTAAGCTTTAATGTCCCTCATACAGCACAGATCCTTGACATTATTTAAAATTTACTATCTAACGTTTATTACTTTCCAGCGTTTTAACGTTACTTTTTGAGAGTTCAGCTTCGTTTTATAGCCGAAACAAAGTTATTAAAACACGGACCGGTTTGTTCACACTTACCGCTGTTTTTCAGGCATGTTCATTCCTCAAACACTCTTCCGTCCAGCTGGAGCACAATATCCTCAATTAGATGAACATTAAAGATGTTTTCGCCTCTTTCACATGTTACGACTCATTTCAGCCGCTGCAATAAAAAAAAAACCAAAAACCGTTAACGTTAAACTGGTTTAACCCGGAAGTGACGTGTCAGCTGCTCCTTGCACAACGCATTACCAACATTTTACATTTTTTATCCTTTTATCAAAATAAAAATATATATATATCTATATATATCGTAATCATTTTTATATTCCCATACAAATGACAAAACCAAACGTCCATAATTGTCTTGCAGCGACGAACAAGGATATGGAACTAACTTCCGGCCGCCATCTTGGTTTGGTTGATTCATTTTTTTACAACTAATAATAATAAAAAAAAGTTATAAAATATTACAACAACATGACAACAAAAATCTGGAAACAGATATAATATAAATCCTAACAATTAATTCTCATATCCTGAATAAAAAAAGAAAATACTGTACATCAAAATTAATCTATACAGTAGAAAAGACAAGCAAATAAGATTGTCAGTAGAAATAAAAGAAAACAAAAACAAACAAAAACGAAGAAGAGAACAAGAAAATCCAGACATGTGTTTTAAAGCAGCCAAGAATGACTCTTTTCTATAAAGAAAATGTCACTGATTTATAATCCCATATTCAGGTAAATATATGTTATATGTGCTTCTCTGTTTTCTTAGTTTTTAACAGAGGTGATATACATGTCAAAATATTTTAGAAACACTCTTAAAGTGGGTTTTTCCATGAGGAGGAATCTCATCTAATGAATAAAAAAAGTGCCCACAGTGATGTAAAGATTTACAATGAACTGAATTTTGAAAATCTTAAGAGAGTACTAGAACAGAATATCAACACCAATGTATATATTGACAGTGAGTTTCTCTGTCAAGTAGTTTTCTGGAATTTCTCAGTAATGAACATTTGTTCTATTGGATATGTTTCTATTATAAAAGCTGTAGTAGTGGAGTGGAAGTATAAAGCATCATCACATGGAAATACTCAAGTGAAGAAAAAGTACCTCAAAATCTCCACCACTGTCCTGAACATCTTTCACATTTCCGTACTGACTTTCCTTGTTATCGGCTGGCACATGTGCCGATACAGATACATTTGTGATAAAATATTATAATACCAGTTGTGCTGATATTTGGATTTTACTATTAAGCATTTATTCAACAAACGAATGGTCTCTACAACTTTATGCCAGCAGTGATCATCATTATACTCTATAAAGAATTTTTTCCATTTTTTATTTGCTTATGTTGACTGTTGTGCAATCCTGCCATTCAGTCCTCATTTTACAGTCAGACTTTGCTAAATTAAATTTTATGAATGTGTCCCATATTTATGTATGGGTGTTGCTTATACCCTTTGTGCTTTATTGAGCTGAACTGAGGTTTTTCTGCTCTGGGTATAATGCCAACAACTGAACAGCCACGATTACTTTCCCAGCATCAGCAATGTTTTCTGTATTTATTTCATGTTAAATGTAAAATCTGAATCTGCAATGTAACCACCGACTCTAGTTGTCAGATAAATGTCGTAGAGGAAAAGTAAAGTCTTTTAAAGTGGAAATTGTACTTGAGTAAATCTACTAAATTGCTTCACCAGATGTTCAAACAGTGGCAGACAGCGTGGCCAACTCATATTCAGGTTGAAGTATTGTACTCATTTGTGACAGATATGTGTTTGACAGTCTCTATGTTTGCTGTGTTGTTGGTACACATGACCTGGTACTTTCTGTCTGTTCAGGATCACAGCCAATGTAAATGGGTTGGAAACCACATCCACCTAGTGTAAACTGGCTCTGTGCTGGTGAAATTTAGCCCTTTGAGTTCATTGAGAACCTTCAAGTATTTTGCTTGTTTTGTCTTCATCATATTTTGGAAATTGCAAATAAATGTCTTCCTGTTTTCCCCTCATGCAGCAGTGATGAGTGTTGTACACAAACTGGACCCTAGTTTGAACAAAACCTTTTCCTTGAAGGCATGGTCTGACTGCCACGTTAGCTACCATGGTAACAGAGCTTGGTTTGAACGCCATCTTTGTGAGGCCACAAAGCCAGGGTTACACCCAAGGTTAGGTGGCTAACCCGCTAATCCTGTTCAGTAAGACAGAACACTGGTACTGTTCCACATCCCTGTCAGAATGTGTTCTCAGGATTATCATGGTATTAAGTTTGTCAGTATTACTCATTATTACTTATTACTTTTAGCCTTTTGCAGGAGGACAGTGTTACTGTACGTATAAGAAACCTTTTCTGACCAGCCATTCTCTAGGGTAGGTTTGGCTAACTTGCTGTAATATCTGTATTGTCCACAAGAGAGAATCCACATAAATCCTTTGCTTAAGCATAAGTAACAATAACACACTTTTATAATTATCAGTTACAAGTCCTACATTCAGTGCAGATGTATTAGAAGTGAAATAAGCATCAAAAGTAAAAGTGTGAACATTATTGAGCACTGCAACATAATCAGACCACATCTTTAATCTGTAAGCAGCATTTTAATGTTGTCTACTTTACATACTGAGGCAGTTTCACTTATACCAATTTAATATACAGGTTTTGTTTCTGGTATGTGAATCTGCAAAGTTATTTAACTGATTAGTAACTACAGTCATCAGATGGAGTAAAAAATACAATATTTCCCTCTAACATGTAGTGCAGGAAAATGGAAGTATTTAAGTTAAATAAAACAGTACTTCTGCAAAAACCACATGTCGTCCTGAACTCCTTTGGACTGAAGCAGGTATCAGTAAAGAAACACAGAGGCAGCTGGTTTCATTCAGAAAACACACCTTACATTTATTGACTTGACTCTTAGTTCTCTGGGCAGAAGCCAAAGCTAACAAACATTTGGCACAAAGGCGGATACGTTTCATTCGATTTTTCCACACAACAACCTGAATCACAGATGAAACAAAAACCTCTGAAACAAAAAGAGATGTTATCTCTGCAGCACATTCTTGTGTCTGTGTCCAATTAAAGAATAACAGAGTAAGTGCAGCATGAAAGAACAGTAAAACAGCCACACTGACAGCTGGATGAAACACTGCAGTGAGGATCAACAGGACAGGTTTCTAAGGTTTCTGAGCTGGAACTAAACTGTTACCCCACCTCACAACTGGTCTGGTGTCAGCTCCAGTTCAAGTATCTATATGACATAAAGGCATTTCTACATGCAGCAACATGTTTCTGTTTTTGTCTGTTATTACAGTCACTGCGGTACAATGAGGCAATGAGAAAGACAACACAGAGCGTGAGCAGCCCCGCAGCCTGCTGCACCAGCTGAACATTCAGCTGTAAAGAAGTCGACAGTAAAGTTTAATCAGGGTTTTAATCCAACAGCAGCTGAACTAACAGAAAGAATTGAGTCCAGAGTGACCTGCAGTGAAACAGCATCATCTTATAGCTTGTAAGATTCAGCTTCTTTTTTCACCTGACACATTATTGTCTCTGTGTTTAAATCCTCCTCCTCTTTTTTACCCAAATGGTTCGGGTTAGTTTAACCAGTCAGTTAACTAAAGCATCAGTGCTGTTGCTATGGTTACCTGCAGTTTAATATACTGGCTAGAGCTTTGATTTAGAAAAGTGGTTAAACTGTTGACCTGAAGTACGTTTGAGGTTTGTTTGAGCAGTAAGAACTGTTCAGTTCGTACAGTTTTACAGTTGTAAGATTGTAGAACTTCTCTCCTCAGTGTTTAAAAGAGAAAACCATAAACGATAAAACACTTTTAAAGACTGAATTCTGAAAACGACACAGTAGTCTACATGTATCCATTAAACAGGAGAATATAATTCTTGTGTTTTGTCAGTGGCAGTTAATGTGTTGAACTTTATTGATAGTTTGTTCTTAACGTCATGTCTTATGGGAAGTGACATAATTATCATTTTTCAGATTGTAAATATGATTCACATCAACATCCAAGTCATGACACCTCCGATATATCTGACTTAATGGCACGGGAGAGCCTGAAAAGGCAAACATACTGTACAGATCGCACAAAGTCCATCATCAAGGTAAACACTGCTTTATGGGATATTGTGCTATGTTGACTAGGAACAGTGTTTTTAACTCTTTCATCAACCGACTGTCTCTCAACATATGACTGATGTTATTCATTCAATCAAATAAGAGTGTTTTGTTAGCGAGGTAATATTACTTTTTCTAGTTTGTTCGTGTTCATTAAAACCAACATGGATCTGTTTTGGGATCCAAAAAGAACAGCTGAGAGTAAGACTGAGTCTCCATCTAATGAGTAAAAAAAGCACCAGCAAGACAAGACTGAACAGTCACAAGTCTTATCTTTCTCTGGAGAATTAGCTCTACAGTATTAACACTGCATGTTGTCTGCAACAGTAAAACATTTATGACTGATGTTGTTTGCGGTGAGTGAAGGGTTGGCTCAGATTTGCACATTGGTTTTGGAGGGTGCAGAATGGGAATAGGAGTATTTTTTTACCCTCTACCTGAAATGCACGATGTTATGCACATTAGTGTCATGATTTGGGACTAAACCTCCCCTCACAGAGGAGGACAAACAGGCTTCAAGCTGAAGTTAAACTGCTGCAGCGGCTGCAGGACTTTGAATCAGATTGAAGAAGCTGAAGCTGACATTAAGGCGAACAGACTCTTTGGCAAAACGAGAGACGACAGACTGAAAACTAAAGAAACAATCACAGAAACATCTTTACTTTCAGCGTGCACCCGACCTGCTGGTGGAATAATAAACCTGTAGACAGTCTGATGATTGGCCTCCTCCTACACACACACACTCACTCACACACACACACACTCACACAGCAACACAGACACGACTGAGTAAGGCAGTTATAGACAGATACACACTGTATAAATGTTCATTATGCTCTTTTTTTTATACACTTTGGTCGTTCAAAATAAACTACTCTGTAGATTTTATATATTTTCAGCTTTACAAAATACATTTTTAGAATTTATATGAGCAGCTTTGATAGAATAAATATACATGTCAGATGTGTGGATGCATATTTGCACCTGTTTGGAAAGAAAAGCAGAGAAATAAAGGTTTTAAAAGTTTAGAGTGTGACTGCAGGTGAAGCTGTGCAGTGTTCAGACTGATCTCCATTAAATAATATTTCTCATGCTTCATTTCTACCTGCTGTGATAACATCTTACTCACCAACCTAATAGCTGAGATAAAAAACACTGAACATGATGAGAACAATTATATAACTGATAGAAATGAAACAAAACTACGATGACCCAAAATGTAATAAAGAGGATTTATCCAGCAGTGTTCACCCTCAGCAGGATTTAAGGTTTTGATTGATTACATAGTTTTAATTGCAGGACTGATCAATACTGCACTGGTTTTCCTGTAAAGACCTAAAGAAGCTGATCCTGTTCATGAATGCTTCAATGATTCTGTTACAAGGACCAACAGCGCCCCCTGATCACCAGTTTGGGATCTGTTGGACACAATAACAAATTCAGAGTGTTTATTTAATGTCTGGTGATATTCTGCATTTTTCTTCATGTTCAGACTCAAACCAGCAATTCATTGATCTTCTAACAAGTACTGTGATATATCTTCTTTGTCCAAACTATTAAAAACACGTCAGTGAGTCAGATGATGATCCTTCATCACCATGAACGTGTCTGTATTACTGACACCGAGCTGCTATCAAAACGCTTCCAGCAGCAGGAAGCTGTGAACGCTTGGATGGAAACTTGTGACAAACCTGTCGCAAGAAGACGTCGCTTCGTTTTAAGGGGTCAAAGGTTAAAAGGTTTGGGAACCGCTGCACTAGAGCATCAACTGTGGATTCAAAATAATCCCCAACAAATGTTTGTTTGGTAAAAACTACAGTGAGCTGCTGTTTGAGGACATTTTGTAAATGAAATGACATATTTGTGAGGAGTTTGAGGATAAACATGAGAAGTAAAATATAGAATAACACCAGACTCATACTTTAAAATGTGGAGCCTTAAAGAGTAACTTCACCTGACCTCCAGTGCTTTAACGTCTCACCTCGCTGCAGTGATGTAGACGTGACATCACTGGTGGGTGTGGTCAGAGGTGACACACGGCTGTTCAGGCTGCTGTTAAAGTGACTCTTTGAATGAACTGTTGACCCGGCCAACAGAGAATAACAAAGTCATGGATGTGACCGTGTTTCTTTTTAGTGTGTCATGTGATTGACGGGACAACAGCAGAAGAAGAAAAAATGAAACATCTCTACTGACAGCAACTACTGACACCTGTCCGCTGTCTGTTCCTCTAATCTGAAAACACCTTTGAGAACACATACATGCTGGTGATGTGCAGCTCAGAGCGGCAGTGATTGGATGGACTAACAGGTGACCTCTGACCCCTGCAGCCTGGTCACCTCAGGATGGACTCAGATTACAGATTGAGCTCTATGTACTGGTCGGACTGGTCGGAAGATATCTGAATCTTCGTTGGGCCAAAAACTAGATGTGCTAACTGCTAACACGTGGATAAGACAAAGACAACGACAGGACTGATGGTTATCAGATCAGATGGACATGAAGCTGCAGGAGAGGAAATCTCAGGTGAGCTGAGAACATAGCGAGCTGGTTTCCTATTGGACGGCCTGACAGGCAGCACGCCGCCTGATGTGTGTGTGTGTGTGTCAGTGAAAGTGTCCTGAAGCTGCTGATTGGTGGAGAACAGTTCCTGCTCCGCCCCGCAGGTGACGGATGTTTTACTGATCTGTGGTTAAAGCTGGGTGGGGCCTCGGCTGTGCGGCTCGCTGCCAGGAGGCGGCGCCGTCACCAGGCTCCTCAGGTACACGCACGGGTTCCTCCGCCTGCCCGAGCCGGGTGGCAGCGGCGGCGGCGGAAGAGAGCCGGGGGGCCTCAGGGATGACATGAGTGGCTGCATCTCCTGCAAGACTCCACTTTCCTCCTCCTCCTCCTCTTCCTCCTTCTTCTTCTCTGGGAAGCAGAAGGAGCCCTGACCCAGTGGCGCTCCGATGGAGGAGGTGCTGCCCGTCACGCTGCTCGGCGGGGTGTAGGAGGCGGGACGGGCTGCGCCCAGTCTGGAGAGGGCGCTCACCCGCGGGTGGACGGGCTCGGCAGGGGCCGGCGGCGAGGAGATGCTCTCCAGGGAGGAGATGCTCTGGTTCCAGGCCTGCTGGAGGTCCACAGGGATGATCTTCGTGGCCTCCACAGACACACAGGGAGGCGGCGAGCCCACGCTGCCCTTCCACGGCAAATGGCTGTGTCCGCTGGTGGGCGATGGCGGGGCGGCTGATGGACTCGGACACCCGTCCAGAGCTGCTGGGACTGCAGGAGGACAGAGGATCATTACTGTCAGCGTCCACACACACACACACTTTTAAAAAAAAGTCATTTCTTCTGTGTTTTTACCTGATTTGGGTCGCTGTTTTGGTGTCTCGGCCTTGCGAGCTACGAAGGTGATCCCGACGTCTTCCTCCTTCTCAGGGTCCGAGTGTTCGGCTTTCTCCTCCTCCGACTCCACAGGAACAACCACCGGATCTGAGGAACAACCACAGTGTCAACATCTGCGGCTGCTCTGGATCCTGGATGTCGTAGACGTGAACAATCCTTTTCTTTCATGCACCTTTTTCCAATCTTCTCGTTTGTTTAAACTGTATTTCAGTTTATTTATTTATCTTTCATCCTGAATATAAAACTTCTTCATGTAATGTTATAAATGAGTCAGCTGCAGTTTTCTAGTCTGACCTTCTTTTCTGTTTCCTGTCTGGACTAAAGTGTAACAACAAGCAATAAATTGATCCATAAACTGATGATGAAGATTACTTTCAGGCCTACAGATGAACCCTCCCTCAGCCAGAGAGAAGCAGTGAAAGTCTGCAGATGTTTTTGCAGCAGGATGATTTAGCTCCTTTCTCTGTAACTCGCCGCAACCAGCGTCTTTATTTGCGTTACCTTTGTCCTGCCAGCTGACGTTGCGTCTGGGTTTGTCGCTGCCGTCCTCCTTGGCGTCGGATCCTCGCCGCTGTTGAAAGCAGGACAGAATAATCACGTCAATTAACCTGCAGCCATAACAGGAAGCGGGAGCCTTCAATCAGCGCGCCGCCGTGTCTTTCATAACAGCGAGTGGTGAAAGCTGCGCTGCTGTCATTAAAGAAATGTCTGACAAATGAACAGTGGGAGATGTCAGCAGACCCAAGCTGCTCATTACAGCTAAACATGTGTTTCATAAAGCCAGAGGAGTGTGATGGTTGGTGAGGACTGCAGAGAGCACACTCACTCCGCATCACTGTAACCTTTGACCTTTGTCTCTGCAGGGAGGAGACTGTGGGTGAACTGGTCAGTAGAGGCTGGATTAATAGAACCAGTCGC
The DNA here is from genome assembly GCF_910596095.1 of Thunnus maccoyii. Lineage (NCBI taxonomy): Eukaryota > Metazoa > Chordata > Actinopteri > Scombriformes > Scombridae > Thunnus > Thunnus maccoyii. Next base: position 40,039,857 of record NC_056533.1, on the reverse strand, counting down.
TTCACTGATACATCTAGAAAGTATCAGTCAAGTTATTTCTTTCTCGGTGTTTATTCAGCCTTTAATCTGTGTAATTATTCAGTCTTGTGTTTTTGTGGTATAAATAAAGCTTGTATAATCAGCTGTTATTCCGTTTTAGTTGTAAAACAAACAAAGCAAAAGTGAGACGACTCAAACTGATGTTGTTACTGCATCTCAAACATCCTTCCAGCTCACTGTGATGAAGCTTCTTGTATCTCTCTGGTTGTTTCCATGAATCTCAGATTAATAAAACTTGACTGATCCCTGTAGAGAGTAAAAATGAATAAACATGATGAAAGTCTGTCTTGCCTTCTTGAGGCTGCGCTCCTTCTTGTGTCGTTTGTGTCGGGTGGATTTGAACGTCTCCATGCGGCTCTTCATGTTCCTCTGAAACACCTCCCGATCCTGACGCTCCTTCTCCCCCAGAGGCATGAAGTGACGGCTGTAGTGCGACTGATACTAAACAACACAAGATAACACACACACGACAACGTTACAATAACTGCACTCCATTTGTCTATGGCGGCATGCTGCTTGTTATGTAGCAGGCGGCATGCGAGGCAGCTGATACGACACTGATCTCCATCAGCTGATGGATGATAATTTGAGAAAAGCAGCCGTCCTTGTTGAGGTCGAGATATCACCAGAAATCAATCTGAACAATGTCACTCAAAGGAAACACATTCAATATCACTGACTGAATGTTAGTATTGAATATTGTGAAAACTGGACAAACTATCACTTAAACAACATATTAAAACATGACTCACACTGTATGCAACTATCAGTGACAGCAAACTTTATACTTTACTCAAATAGCAAGTGCTGGTGAGGTCGTTACATTAACTGTTATGTTTGGACTCAGTGTAGCTGAACTATGTTCAACATGAAGGCTGTTTACAGTCTCGCTGCCATTTTCAGACTCGTCGATTCAAGTCGGCAACAGCTGAACACGCCGTTTGTGTTCCAAATTTAAATGGAGCAGAAACCACGACTGTGCGGCACAAATGGCAGGTTGGTTATGGAGTAATACTCCAAGGATAAATCTGGGTGGGAAAGTGAAGAAGCAGCGCTGAGGTGCCCTTGAGCAAGGCCCTTAACTCCAACTGCTCCAGTGGAGCTGCTCATCAGACTGTGGTTGTACTGGGCAGCTTCCAGGTGTGAATGTGTAACTGTGTGAACGTGATCAGGGCGAAAAAGAGCGTCGCTCTCCGAGAAACTCACCTGAATAAATAAACGTTAAAAAACAAAACAAAATGTGTGTGTGTATGTGTGTGTGTGTGTGTATATGTGTGTGTGTGTGTGTGTGTGTGTGTGTGTGTGTGTGTGTGTGTGTGTGTGTGTGTGTGTGTGTTACCCGTCTCCGGGGTTTGTACAGGTTTCCAGTGAGGACGTGATGCGTCTCGGTGTCTTCCTCCACTTTGGCCCCGGGGACATTATCGATCACCTGGAGGTCCAGACACACACCGCTGCCGTTCTCACGCCTGCAACACACCAACAACATGCCAACAACACGCCAGCAACACGCCAACAACACACCAACAACACGCCAACAACACACCAACAACACGCCAACAACACGCCAACAACACGCCAACAACATGCCAACAACACACCAACAACACGCCAGCAACACGCCAACAACACACCAACAACACGCCAACAACACACCAACAACACACCAACAACACGCCAACAACACACCAACAACACACCAACAACACGCCAACAACACACCAACAACACACCAACAACACGCCAACAACACGCCAACAACACACCAACATCATGCCAACAACACACCAACAAGCCGCCAACAACACACCAACAACACACCAACACAGTTAACACAGTACTATTAAACTCCTTTTGAGTCAGCAGAGCAGCTGAAATTGACTTATTGTCGTCTTATTCAATCAACTCTTTTGCTTTTTAATTATTTTAGTGAACATCAGTCTCCAAATCCATATTTACCATCCTGTACAGTTGTCAATCATTTGTGAAGCACTTTGAATTGCATTTGATTTGTATAAATAAAGTTTGATTGATTGATTGATTGATAATTGACATGTTTATCAAGAGGGATAATATTTAATTTTAAAGTAGTGGAGCTAAAAGTGTAAAGTCATTGATAACAGCTGAACGCCTGCAGCAAGAGAAGCGAGAAGATGACAGACTCTATCAGTCAGTTATGATTGTGTGCCTGTAATTCATATCATTGTTATTGATTTCTCTTTTCAGAACCACACTATGCTCTATGTTCATTATATATTATTCATACAGTCCTTTGTTTTGGTCCTCACCGACAGAGTTTGATATTTCTTGCGGATTTGTTTTATATGAACTTGCTGGTATATTAGGCTTCCACCCTAGTACTGTAAATAAAGCCGAGTACCACTCGCTGCAAGCTGGAAGTCTGATGTGAAAATAGTCGTAACTGGTCATCAGTTATTTAGATTAACATTATTTATTAGTATAGATTATATTCTGTCTCTCAGTAACAGCAGTATAAATATACAGACAGGTGACACATTAAAGGAAAACCTGGTCCAGGTCTGAGTGCTGGACCCCTACAGTGAGGGGGTCTGGGGGCTCTGTTATACTGGCATGGTTTGGGTCCACTTGTCCCCTTAGAGGGAAGGGTCACTGCTGATCAATACAAAGTATTTGTGAGTGATCAGCTTTATCCTGTGATGAAACATGTCTGTCCTGATGGGAGTGGTCTCTTCCAGGGTGAATCACATGTTACGACCTTCACAGTCACCAGATCTCAACCCAGCTGACGTGTTAGACAGCGCTCTTCATCATCATCATCACAACACCACATGAGGAAGATCTTTATGAACGATGATGTTCAGAGACTGTAGGATCAATAACAAGGAGTTCTGAAGATGCTCTGGTGACACGTGGTGACCCAACACCTTACTGACACACTTTATGTTGGATTTTTCTTTAATTTGTCACCCATCTGTATATACTATAGTATAGTATATATACTATAGTATATACTATATATATTATATATTGTCTCTCAGGAATGAAATAACAGCAGTATAAACTATATAAGGTCTTCTCTGAAAAGTCAGGAAACAACCTGAGCAGGTGACCAGTTGATATCATTTCTCTGCACTCAGTGGAACTAAATGTTGTAAATGTTAATGTTAATGTTAATGTATTATTTAGTTATAGTAGGTGTCACTTTGATTTCATGTGCACACACATTAAGCTTCAAACAGCCCTTTGAAGCAGTGAGGACTGGCCACAAAACTAATTGGTCCTCACAAAGATAGCAATACAAGACACACACACACACACACACACACACACACACACACACACACAGTCATGTGACTCACAGGTAGTTGGTGACGTTGGTGACCTCAGGAAATGAGGCTCTGCTGGCCATCGAGGGCAGAGACAGCCTGGCTGAGGTCAGGACGTTCCCACCCTACACACACACACACACACACACACACACACACACACACACACACACACACACACACAGAATTTATTAGGATTATAATTGAGAGACTGGTGTGTTGTCCATCATGCGTCTGCAACAATAAAGCAGCAGTTCGTTGTGTGATTCAGCGTCTGCATAGACAGTAACTGAACTACATTTCCCATAAGCCCCAGAGTCTCTCACAGTAACAAACTGTAATGAAACATATTGTTAATACACAGTAATTATTGATACATGAAACCTGTTTTCTGGTTTCCTTTCCAGTTTGTGTCTGACAGAACTGGGTTCAAACCATTTCAAAGGAACATTTTCCACTTTATTCAGTCAGCTGTGAGGCTGAGAACATCCTGAACGTTACGCTCTCTTCAGTGACAGACAGACACACTAATGATTATTATCATATCGGATTATAATTAATGATGTATTAATGTGTACATCACTTTATTGTTGCAGCTGATGAAGGTGGAGCTTTCACTGGTATCAATAAAGTCTAATATTAATCTGTAATAACACATAATAATTTATCTGTTCATCACATGTTGTTATTCATCTGAATCTGTAGTAACTAAAGCTGTAAAATGTATTCAGTGCAGTTTAACTATTTACCTCTGAAATGTTGTGCAGTTTAAAGTAGAAAATAGAAATATTCAAGTCAAGAGTAAAATACCTCAAAGTTGTATTTATGTAAAGTATTTGAGTAAATGTGCTTAGTTACTTTGCACCGCTGCAGATTGTGTTCATGTATATGTTGCCTCCATGTTCTCTGGTTATTTGATTAAACACAACTTAATTAGGAATAAATTCCCTCTTCAGCACAAAACTAGCTGATGATGTCAGACTCAGCTGTTTATTCCCAAACATCTTTGCATTAAATCCAACACGCAGTGATGACGAAGCTGCTGATGAAGATGCCGCTCCTCCTTCCTACCTGGTCGATGACACTGATGGCGTCTCTGATGTTGATCTTCTGATACGCCTCCCACAGCTCGCTCTTCCTGTACACCGACTTCCTCAGCAGCAGCTTACTCAGGTAGTTCTTATCAAACTGTTCCCACCTGACCAGGAACACAGACGCAGGTTTAACAACCCTGAAGCTGATTCTGAACACATATTTTCATGTTCAGTTAGTTTCATTATTCATCAGTATGTCTGGCTGAAGGTTGGAGGTGGAACAACCCAGTGAGTGAGCTCCCCCTGCTGTCCACTATCACGTATTACAACTGAAACAGACGTATTTCCTTATGATGTCATCAGCAGGACTCACTTGTCTCTCCAGTGGTGGTATCCCTGCAGTCCTGCGATGTCCTCCACTGCTGTCAGGATGTGGTCAAAGGCCTGAAAACACACACACACGTCATCACTACGGTTTTCAAACATAATGTAGTTTCTGTTACTCAGAGATCTGCCACATTGTAAAATTCTTCATGCATTTAAAAAAAAAACATTTCAGCTGTTTATCAGTGACGGAGGCATCAAACTGACTGTGTGTTAAGAGTTAGTGCACATCTCTACGTCAGACACAGTAAAATATATATAGAGCTCAACATTCTGTAAAAAAATTAACACAAAAGCAATATACCACAAATATTATCAAGACGAATTATAGAGCCACACAGAAATATAATCATAACAAATCATAATTAACTGGGAAAAGATCAAAATGCAACTAAACGTCTAAACCATCTTCTAAAAGCTCACTGAACCACAGTCAGTTCACACAAACTACAACTCTCTACTGAAGACATAGTTCAACATCTTCTGTCCTTAAACCCTCGATTAAAATAAGGACAAACAGCTGAAACGGTGTGTGTGGATCATCCAGACGACCAGGGACGACGTGCTGCTGTTTGAAAGCTACAAAAACTCGGTTGCGCTTCACTGCATCATGGTGGAGGTCCTGCTATCATCACACTGCTGAACAGTAAGAGATGAAGTGTGTGTGTTCTGGTGTGTATGGATCTTATCTTATCTTATCTTATCATCTTATATCTGAAAACCTGAACTATAAAACGTATAGAATGAAGTCTATCTGAAAGGGCAGATACATGAGGGTAAGCAGCTGGATGTTAGTAACACTTATTAGTAGTTTGGAGGTTAATAAAGCTGCATTATTGACGAAGGAGTTGCTGGTTTGAATCCCTGAACTGGCTGATAAACTACAGCTGACCTTTCCTTCAGTAACTATTGGACAGGTTTCCATCCAAATGTAGAGAACTTTTGACAAAATGTCCAGAAAATCAGCAAAAGAAAATGTAGTAAATGTTTGTTTCCATCGATGCTGCCGTGTGAATATCAGCAGATAAACAGTTGGTGTCATTAAACCGTCGCAGAAGAAGAAGAAACAACAAGATGACGTCATTAAAAGAGCGACAGTCAAAGTTCAAGTGATGGAAAACATGATGGAAATATGACATTTGTGAGGAAGGTTACAGTCTCCTCATCATCGCTCCACACAGATCCGATGTTTTCAGCTCTTCACTGATGTTTCAGTCACATGATTCATGACGTCATCATTTATTCACTCAGTCTGTTTACATCTGATTTCTATCCACACAGCTGCTGTTACACCTCAGACAGGAAACACATTTTCAGTGTTTCAACTCAGCTTTTTGGGACATGTGTCTAATGTTGAGGCTTCTGTGTTAGTGTGAGTCTGAGGTCTGCACTGTAAAAATACACAAACATGCTGTAACATGAAGAAGAAGAAGAAGTTCTGTCACCCTCTCGTGGATCTCCTCGTTGATGGTCGGCTTCCTGCTGGTGGAGCGAGGAACTTTGAGCCAGTTTACCAGAGGCTTGATGGTCAGACCCTGAGAGAGACAGAGATCATTCAAAATGACTAATCACATGTTTGTTTATAAAATAATAATCTGCAGAGTAACAGCAGTAAGACCTTCAGTATTCCACTCTGAAATGTGGTCCGAGACCTCCAGAGCAACATTTCACCTCATATCTCCAGTTTCAGTAGATTTCACGTATGCTCTAGAAACACAAGCTCTGCTGTGTGTGTGTGTGTCTTTACAGTCAGGTTGTTTAAACTCAGACTGCAGTTTGTTTGCAGCATGTGAATGTTGATCTTCATGTTTGAATCATCCTGTTTCAGGCTGTGACTCATTTATACTGAACATTACAAACTGCAGAACATCAAACAGCAGAGGATCTTTGAGACAGACGGTCTACACTGTTATTTGTAAGTGATCAGATCAGTTTTGTGTGTCCAGACATCACCACCCTATCTGCCTGGGTTGCTGTGGTAACAACGTAGGCGTCAGTAACTACATGCGCTGGTGCCACGGCTTTCCAATATGGAAGCTTAAGAAATGAAGATCTATCATCTCGCCTTCCAAACAACTGTGCTGTCAAGTCGCAGTGCAGAACTCTGGTTCTGGAGGCTGGAATACATTGAGATGGGTCGGTGCTACACCGGACCAGCTGGAGGGACAGTTGGCGAAACTCTCGCAAGATTTGTATTCATTGTGTTTCTTCATTGTGTGAGTAACCCTAACCCGAACTTTAACCCTAACTGCACTCGTAATGTTCTGTGGGGGGTGTGACATCATGATTGACAGCTGTAACCGCTGTCTTCTGTGCAGACTCTGGCTCCAAATGACGTCATACAAGCAAGATGGCCGCTCCGGGAAAGGAGATATTTTGGCTTCACGTTTGTGCATCGTCCATATTTATATACAGTCAATGATCCGGACTGAGACGCTTCTGTAGATGTGGTTTGGATCTGATTTGCACTTCATGTTGTTTTTTTTTTTGCTGTCCAGACTTTCTAAAATCAATCTGGATTTGCCAAAACAGGGATCTGGGCTGTCAGTCTGAGCGTTGAGAAAGCAGCTGCGTCTCTTCACTGATGATGATCACCTCAGTGAGTCTCATCAACACAAACACACAGAGCTCATTAAACAGATACAACAAACAATTACACACAGCAGGAGTCATGTTCCTCTCTGCAACGATGACAATCAGCTCTGACTTCAATCCTTGAAGGAGAAATATTCAGCTTTTAGTGGTTTTCTGTTTTTTATATCCTGTTCTGATGTCGGATGTTAAACATGGTCAAAGTTCAGACACTAGAGGTGAACGTATGTAGAAATGCTGCCTGCAAGTCAAAAGTCAGGGCTTCAACCTGCTGTGAACACTTTGTTTATTCCAGCGGTTTATTCCCCAGAATATAAATATTCACCTGGAGATGTGCAGAATATGTCCTATTTAATAACGTCTGGTGGCTCTGGCGACACCTGGTGTTGATATATATCTTTATATTTTTTATATCTATTTATATTATTATATATCTGATATATTCTACTGACTTTTCATCTAGCGCCATCATCAGGTCAAAGTTTAAGTTTGTTTAATACTTTTGTTTATGAGCAAAAACCTGCAAAACTAATGACATTCCCATCAGCCTCAGCTGTACTTTCTTTGTGTTCTTGGAGCGCAGAATAAGATGAAGATGAGAACAAACTTGGATCTTTTGTGGAGGCCATCAGCAGATATCAATGAATCCACTGTGCGAGCTGTGATATAAACTACTGATTGTTGTTACTGTAAGATTGTTTTGTGATAAGCACATTTTCTGTATCTTCATGTACTCATAAACTCTACTGTCAGATCCAGAACAGCCAGTATTTATTGAAGTTTACATAGTTTAATGTCTCAGTGTCTGAAATTAAAGCATTGAACAAATTAACAATGCAGATACACATTACAACAACGACCCATCTTTTAGTTTACTGCGGTCTGCAGTGATGCAGCAAACATCAGACAGCTGTGAGGTTTCAACAAACCAGCTCAGAGCTCATCAGCTGCTTCATTAACGACTGTTATAGGAATCATCTGCTGACGTCTGTGATTCATGATGGGAAAACAGAAACAGACGGAGCCTCTCAGCCTGAACATGAACTCATGTTTTAGATGAAAGCTTCAGAGTTAGTGAGTGTTTAAACTTTCAGATCTAAATAAAGACTAATTCACTGAGTTGTTCCCGTCTCTGACATCCGTTCCCACATGATGAAGTCAACATATACAGTATTTACAGCTTATTTCATCCAAATGAACATGATGTAAAGGATGTTTACACTGTAAACTTAAAAGCTGATGGAGCTGAAGGTAGATTCCTGCACAAACTGAACACAGTCTTTAAAAGACACAAGCCAGCTGAGCCTGACTGGTACCTCCAGAATCTGAGACACAAACCCGACTTCAGGACCCAAAGTTTAGTTTTATTTAATTCATTACTGCGCTGGCGTTACCTTCTCAGGCTAATGCTACACACTGACTACACTCTGGGTTCATCTCAGTTCCCTTAATTGCATCCACGTTTCCCTCACTTGTGTCCTTTCCTTCCATCTTAGTCCCTCCCTCAGGAGAAGATGTGAGGAGAGCAAACGAGGAAATCTGTTATTAGAGAAATCAGACGTCCTTTCTGGGTCTTTCTCTTTTCCTACATTGATTTGAGTTTATTCTTGCAACACGTGACACACATGGACGAGACGACTGCTACAGTCAGAGAGAGAACTGACTTCCATTTAAGAATAACTGGATCATCAGCATGATCACCTGGGACTGATTCACTGAACAGTTTGTATGTTGCTGCTTGGTTGGACTCTGCATAAGAAATAAGATCATAAACAGTTTAAACTCAGTCTGTAGTGATGACTGTCGCTCTACACAGCTTCTCCACGTCACAAACACACAGCAGCAGATGAGTTTGGACTCTTTCTCTCACTGAACGTCACGACTGAACACCTGTAAGTTAGCTGCACTTCAGACGGCTCATGTTAATATGTAGAGTATATGTCAGAGTAGTTAAAGCTGACAGACAGCAGCCTGGTTCTCTGGTTAGTGTGACAGTAGAAATCTGCTTCTCTGTGACTGAACAGACTCAACCTGCTGCTGAAGGCTGCAGCTGCTCTGTGTGCACACTCCTCTGAAAACCACCATCATCAATAGAAACGTACTAATGTTTTCATTCTAACATGCTAAATGCTACATGCTAAACATTGGTGTGTTAACAGCTTTAGCATGCTAACAGCTGAGGCTGGTGAAAGTTCAGGTAAATGGTTAAATGGTTGAACACAGTGTTACATGTGTAACTCTGGTTCTCTGAGTCCCTCTAGACAGGAGCTTTCATTTAGTATGAAGCCACCTGACAGGAAGTTTGTTTGTGTCCAGGTCACCTGACCTCTGACCCTGACCTGAACCCTGTGATGAACTTATTCTCTGGACAGGAAGCAGCATCTTTCCTACCTGAAACATGACGGTGAAGAAGATGACCACAATCGTGGTGGCGACAAAGTAATCTTTGGCTTTGACGTGCTCGCCGTCCAGCAGCACCACCAGAGCGAACGCCACCGCCCCTCGCAGGCCACCGTACGACATCACCACCTGGTCAATCTTGTCCAACGGGACGAGACGGAAGCGGTTCAGAACCCAGGTCTGACCAATCACACCTGGAGGACGAAGGTTAGTAAAGGTCACGACAGGTACAGAGCTGCAGAGAACGTTAGAGAAACATTTGGCTTTACAATAAAATTCACCTCCTACGTCCGTAAACATCTAATCCCACTAAGGCCCAATGGGAGGCCCTAGTGATCAACTATGGTCTGATATTTTGCATCAGGTTCATAATACTTATATTTCTGCGCTTCTACAATGTAAAATTGTGCACCGTACCCACTACACCAACGCCAGATTATCTTAGATCTTCAACTATGTTTGACTGTCACTGTGTCCAGCCTTAGAGGTCATGTTCAACAGTCAGGAGCCAAATGAACATTAAAGCTGTGTTTCTTGCTGTAATCATTCCTCCTGTTCATACTGACCATTAGAAGATCCCTTCATAATGACCTTACAATGGAAGTGATGGAGGACAAAATCCACAGTCCTCCTTCTGTGCAAAAATGTATTTCAAAGTTTATCTGAAGCTAATATGAAGCTTCAGCGTCCAAATGAGTCAAATCAAATAGATATCTTTCAACGTTACAGTCTTTTTAGTGCCAGAGATTTACTGTTTCATTATCTCAGACATTATAAAAGAAACTGACTGACACCACTGACTTTTTATTTATTTTTTCTCCTTTTCCTTCCCTCTCGTCCCTTTATTTTATTTTTCTTGTCCCTTCTTGATGTAATATTTTTATAATAATATTTTTTATCAATATGTTACTGCTGGTATTGCTATTTTATTTTATGTTTTCATTATTCTGATTTATAATTAGTTCATGACAGCATACTGATTGTAACAACCATCACTTCACTCTACCACTATGACCCTAGTTCATTTCTGAGCCTCAAAATGCTGAGAAATATTTATAGATGCTTCATGCAAACAGCTGATCTCTGACTGATTCAGAATGTAAATCATGTGCCAGCAGGCAGAGATGGAACAGAGAGGCTTAAAGGTTAAAAGTGAGTTTTTGTCTGTCTGACATCAGCGTGACATTTGAACCTGCTCAGTGATCAGCATCACAAAATCTCTCAAATGTCACAATCAGAAGCTGGAACCAGAAAGGACAAAGCTGCGTCAACCACCCCCCCCACCCCCCCTCGTGTTCATCATGGAAAAAATATAAGAAATGATGTCACATAAACGCCCATCAGGATGTCAGACTCACAGCGTACATGATGAATTAATTATTTGCAGTTTTGATATTGTTTTGACTTGTTTTTGACTGTCTGCGTGATGTTTCAGTCTCTCGTATTCTCTTTTTCTCCTCTAATTCGATTGTAAATGTGATTTTACTGTGTTGCTATGGAAACCTGCTGATCTGCTTTGTGTTGCATGAAAAACAGAAGAGGGAGGGAGGGACTCTGACCCATGGCTCTGAAGATGAAGATGAAGACGAGGGTGCAGGACACCAGGCCGGTGTCCCAGGCCCACTTGGATTTGTCCACGGCTGAGATGCCCAGGAAGATGAAGATGATGGTCTCTGCGATGCTGGCCAGAGTCTTCATCGTGTACTTCACCGTGGTCCGAGACTTCTGGGAGATGTTGGCCTCCACGTATTTATTGGCTCCGATGCCGCAGAAGGTCATGCTGAGAGAGACACACGGAGTCCATGTTGGAAACAGAAATTATCTCAATAAATCATCTTAATTAGCTAAATTAGGGAAAATTTAAGCTGATATTTGTTTGGCTCCTTTTTATGTTTCCCACAGAGCAACATCTCAACATCTCCACACAGTTTATTAAGAGAAAAATAAACATCACAAAAACATCTCATGAAAACTGAAGATATAATAATAACTGCAAAAATATAGTTTTATAATCTCCAAATGTGCACGATGCAGATGAGAGACACATCATAATCATTTACTCACGTTTAAAGCACCAAAACATCTGTATTACAAGACAAACCTTCAAAACCTCAACATGAATAAACTGATGAGACTGAATTCACATCATCAGTCCGTCAGTATAAGAATATAAAACTGACGACTTCCTGTCACAGCTTCAGTTTGTTTTCCTGATGTTTATTTTAATAAAACAGTTTGTTGCTCTGTGGGAAACATTCAGGTCACGGAGGTGAGAGGTCAGAGGTCAGAGGTCAGAGGTCGTCCTGGCCGTTCTGAGCGGGGAAACTCACGACAGAATGGCGGACAGGGAGAAGAGCTCTGCAGTCAGGTAGGCGAGGTAGACGAGCAGGAAGACGAAGAGCGGCTCGATGATCCGAACCTTCTTGGTGAAGCGAGTGATGAAGCCGAGGATGACGGCGAAGACCAGACCCACCAGAGTCCCTCCGACACTGACGATGAGGAAGGAGGCTGCAGAGGAAGAGGAGGAGGAAGAGTGAGGCGAGCAGAGGAAGAGGAGGAGGAAGAGGAAGAGTGAGGTGAACAGAGGAAGAAGAGGAGGAAGAGGAGCAGGAGGAATAGTGAGGAAGAGGAGCAGGAGGAAGAGGATGAAGAAGAGGAGGAGGGAAGAGAAGGAGGAGGGGGAGGAAGAGTGAGACGAGCGGAGGAAGAGGAAGAGGAGGAGGAAGAGTGAGACTCACCGACTCCTTTGAAGTAATCTGCCATCTGAACGTTTTCTACTCCGACTTCCACAAATGAAATATAGACTTTATATAAAACCTGCAGAAGACAGAAGCTGCAGATGAGAGTTTATAACCACAGATGAAAGCAATGCAGTACATTTACTCAAGTACTGGATTCACTGTACTGTACTTACTGTACTGTACTCAATGTACTTACTGTACTGTACTTACTGTACTGTACTTACTGTACTTACTGTACTGTACTTACTGTACTATACTTACTGTACTCACTGTAATGTACTTACTGTACTGTACTTACTGTACTGTACTCAATGTACTTACTGTACTGTACTTACTGTACTATACTTACTGTACTCACTGTAATGTACTTACGGTACTGTACTCACTGTAATGTACTCACTGTACTGTACTTACTGTACTCACTGTAATGTACTTACTGTACAGTACTTACTGCACTTACTGTACTGTACTTACTGTACTGTACTTACTGTACTCACTGTACTGTACTTACTGTACTCTACTCACTGTACTGTACTTACTGTACTGTACTCACTGTACTTACTGTACTGTACTCACTGTACTGTACTCACTGTATTCACTGTACTGTACTTACTGTACTGTACTCACTGTACTCTACTCACTGTACTGTACTCACTGTACTCACTGTACTGTACTCACTGTACTGTACTTACTGTACCCACTGTACTGGACTTACTGTACTGTACTCACTGCACTGTATTTACTGTACTGTACTTACTGTACTGTACTCACTGTACTGTACTCACTGTACTGTACTTACTGTACTTACTGTACTCACTGTAATGTACTTACTGTACTATACTTACTGCACTCACTGTAATGTACTTACTGTAGTATACTTACTGTACTCACTGTACTGTACTCACTGTACTGTACTTACTGTACTCACTGTACTGTACTCACTGTACTGTACTTACTGTACTGTACTTACTGTACTCACTGTACTGTACTCACTGTACTGTACTCACTGTACTGCACTTACTGTAATGTACTTACTGTACTCACTGTACTGTACTCTCTGTACTGTACTCACTGTACTGTACTTACTGTACCCACTGTACTGTACTCACTGCACTGTATTTACTGTACTGTACTCACTGTACTGTACTTACTGTACTGTACTTACTGTACTCACTGTACTGTACTCACTGTACTGTACTCACTGTACTGCACTTACTGTAATGTACTTACTGTACTCACTGTACTGTACTCTCTGTACTGTACTCACTGTACTGTACTTACTGTACCCACTGTACTGTACTCACTGCACTGTATTTACTGTACTGTACTCACTGTACTTACTGTACTGTACCATACTCATTGTACTGTACTCACTGTACTGTACTTACTGTACTGTACCATACTCATTGTACTGTACTCACTGTACTGTACTTACTGTACTTACTGTACTGTACTCACTGTACTTACTGTACTGTACCCACTGTACTATTCTCACCATACTCACTGTACTGTACCCAATTTAATGTACTCATTGTACTGTACCCACTGTAAAGTACTCAAGCACTCTACTTACTGTACTGTACCCACTGTACTGTAGCTGATTTTACTGGTTTCCAGCAAGTTGCTTACTTTCTAAATATTAAAAATGTTGGTGTGACATCATCACAATGTAAAACCTGTCGACCGAGCAGGAACTCGTTGGCGGGGCCAGCAGGAGAAACAGTACTAGGCTTTTACAGTGAGCCGCTCAACATGGAAGCAAACCCGGAAGCTAGAATTTTTTTTGCCATATGCACCAGCCGAGCAATTCTTACTGGACTGAATAGGTGCCATTTTCGGTCCAGTATCCAGCTCTTATCATACATACATAATCCACGCCTAAACCTCTTGGTGTGTCATGTAGTAAAGTGGGTGTGTTGTGTAAATACTGCGAGTCCACAGATAAACCTACTTGTATCCGGTTCTCTTTATGTATCTGTATCTGCTGCCAGATGCTGGCACTCTCTCCTCATTAGGAACAACTGAAAAGATGCTGGCACTCAGAAAAAAACACTATATGGACACGAGCCCTACGGCAGTTTCTTACTGATTTTCACTGAAATGTTTAAGTTGTTTTTTAAGGAGTAGTGCAGTTGACAGTGATTTTCACCTGGCTTTGATGTTTCCAGATATGAAACAGGACTCTGCTTCAAACTCCTGAGTAGTTTTTTGACATTGAAAAGTCGAGTGCATCATAAACTCAGTGTTCAAATGTTTCCATTCATGAGGAGGCTGTTGCTAGGTAACTAACTTCTTCTCTTCTCAAAGATGCTGAATGCTTTTGTGTCCACTATATTTCAGCCACACACGGGGAAGGAGAAAAGGGACGGTAAAAATAATCAATAAAGAAAGTTGAAAAGTAACCTCCACAGGCTCTGACGTTTAAATATGAAAGCACACGTTAAATCTATCTCTCTCTTTCATAAAGTTTCCACCCACAAAGTCATGAAAACCACATCATCATCATCATCATCATCATCATCATTATCATCATCATAATGCTACAGAGAGTCGGACACAAGCTGGATACAAATCATATGTCCATACAACTCAAAATATTTACTTTTTTGTCCTAAAAATTTTACAATTTATACTCTCAAGATCTTGACTTAAATATTACGACTTTTTTTTCTTTTTTTTTCAAAATATTATTTAACTTCTTTTTGTCAAAATCGTACAACTTTTTCCCTCTAAATATTATATCTTTAAAACCAAAACATAAATATTATTATTTTTTCTACAAAGCTAATTACATTTGCCTTGTAATATTACAAACTTTTCCCTCCAGATATACATTGATATAATATTACAACGTTTTCTCAGCTTTATTTTGATATGTTAACGTTAAGACTTGAACAGTAAATTAGCATAGCCGCTACCTTATCAATTAACTGAACTGATAACTTGATATTTTTACTGGTTTTACTGGTGATCTTCTGATTTAAAAATTGTATAAAACATATTTGAATTGTTCTTGTATAACAATTCATATTAATATGTGTGATGTATCTTGTAATACAGTTGTTTCAACACTATGAGTAGCGTAAAGTATGTTTTATCTTTGACATCCTTTAACTGCACAAACTATGAGTGTGAGAGCCTGAATGACTCATTTCATCAGCGATTCCTCGTGCAAACATCATGGTGAAGGTGTGTAACAGTAACTGAGCTGCTGAACAGTGAAACACTGTTGTGTGTTTGCAGCAGTGAGTGTGGGAAACTTGCAGGTCACAGCAGCAGTCTTCCCACACTCTGTTGGTGGGATTAGCTCATATTCTGAGTGCTGTTGAGGATTAGAACACTGCAGAGTTAATCTGCTCACAGCACTTTAATCTCAGCTTTCTCAAACTCAACACGCTACTGAGTAAATGTGCAGCGTTTGCTCTTCTGTCAGTTCATCAAACACCAGGTCGTTAATGTGAGACAAACACAAGTTTAAAGGGACGTTCTGCTGTTTTCTTCAGTCTGTTAAAACATATCAAATCTTTTGTCCCTCAGAGACGACTGACAGGAAGTTTACTGATCTCAGAGGGTTAACCCTCTACATCTCAATGACCCTGTGACCTTTCCTCTGTAGCCACTGTCCTGCTGCTCCACTACTGGAAAATACAAAAAAACCCCACTTATCCTTCTTTTGACACTTTCAATCTCACTAAAGCTGGAACGATTGTCAATCGACAGAAAATGAACTATACTGATAACTGATTAATAATTTTTAGTCATTCTGTAGTCATGCCATAATTATCTGTTTCCAGCCTGTTAAATGAATAGAATATAATACAAATGTGACAGTTAACTAAATATCTTCGGGTTGTGGACAAAACAAGACATTTGAGGACGTCATGTTGGTCTTTGGGAAATACTGATCAATATGTTTCACCTTTTTCTAACCTTTTATGGACCAAACAACGATTCAATTATCAATAAAATAATGAGTAGATTAATCAATAATGATAATTGGTTGCAGCCCGAAATCTCAGCTCACTTCATTAAAGAATAACTTAACACCCCTGAGACCTGGTGTGCCTGATTGGCAGCACCTGTGAGCATGGGCCCTGCTACAGTGGTCAGTAGGTGTCTGCTCCAAGAATCAGCATACCAGGTTTGACTGATCTGGATAGGGCCCGTGCGATAGGGCAACTTCAAGCTAGTGTTCCGCAAAACCAAGTTGCGGCATTATTTGGAGTGAGCCCTAGTACCATCTCCAAAGTGAAGGCCAAGTTCCATATAACGGGGGATGTCAGAGACAGGCCGTGAAGTGGGTGTCCCAAGAAGACGACACCCCAAGAAGACCGTTTCCTCACCCTGTCAGCACTGAGGTACCGTAGGCTGTCTTCTACAGATTTGCAGTCGAGGTTTGCAGCACGATATGGCCGACGGCTCTCTGCCCAGACAATTCGGACAAACAGACTGCACGCAGCCAATCTCTGGTCTCATAGGGCTGCCAGGAGGCCTGCCATGACCGCCCTTCACTGTCAGGCCCGTTTGCGCTGGAACCTGAACATGTGGAGGAACGTTATGTTCAGCGATGAGTCCAGATTCTGCCTACGGCGGTTGGATCGTAGGGTCTAAGTGTGGAGAAGACGCGGAGAACGCTATGCTGATTGCTGCACTGATAGAGTAACATCTGTTGGTGGAGGCAGTGTGATGGTGTGGGCATCTCCCTCACTGGGAAAATGAGGCTTGTCATCATTGGAGGCAATCTCAATGCAGAGAGATATTGAAATGAGATTCTGCAACCAGTGGCAATCCCATATCTCCACAGTCTGGGACCGAACTCTATCCTCCAAGATGGCAACGCTCGCCCCCACAGAACAGGTTTATCAGAGACTACCTCCAGAATTTGGGAGTGGAGAGGATGGAACGGCCTGCCAGCAGTCCTGACCTCAACCCCATTGAACACTTGTGGGATCAGCTTGAGTGTGCTGTTCATGCCAGAGTGACCAACACAACCACGTTGGCTGACTTGACAAATGCTGGTTGAAGAATGGGACGCCATCCCACAACAGAGTGTGACCAGGCTGGTGACCAGCATGAGGAGGAGGTGCCAGGCTGTTGTGGCTGTGTATGGTTCTTCCACACGCTACTGAGGCTCCTGTTTGTTAAATGGATAAATTGTTAAATTGCCAATATGTCTTGTTTCTTCAAACTTCAATCATCCAATCCACCAAACACCAAACAAGAGTCAATGGCAGAATAAGCTGTTTGGCATTGGCAGAGAAGATTTGGCAAATTTTTCATAGGCGCAACCCACATACTCAGCTCTGCTGCTCATCCTTCAAATGCATGTTCCTTACAAATGTGGCACCATTTAAAAGGGAAATAAACAGGCTTTCTAACCGGTATAAGTTTTATTGCCAAGAAGCATCGTTACAACAAAGAAATAATCTACCAAACACAAACTTCCTTACTTTTTGTGCTATGTTTATATTAATATAAATATATTTAATGTTTTAAGAAAAACTGAAGTGAACTGAAAACGTTTTTTATTAATTATAGCTGGAACACATTCAATCTTCCACTTAGTGTTTCTATAGAAGTCATTCTACTCTTTAAGTTAAAACAGAGTCTTCGTCCTTCAGCCGGGACAGTTTGTGAAGCTTTTTACCTGCGAGACTCACAAACTGACCTGAAGTCATCACACACACACACACACACACACACACACACACACACACACACACACACATGCACATGCACATGTACACACACACACACACACACACACACACACACACACATGCACACACACACACACACACTACAGCATGTTGGCGTCATTACTGACCTTGAAACCCTCTCTGATGCCATAGCAACACAACAGTCTGTGTGTGTTTACGTGTGTGTGCGCGCGCGTGTGTGTGTGTGTGTGCGTGTGTGTGTGTGCGTGTGTGTGTGTGTGTGTGTGTGTGTGTGTGTGTGTGTGTGTGTGTGCGTGTGTGTGTCTCACCACGGTGACAGCGTCGTTAAGCAGCGACTCTCCGAACACGATGATGAAGAGCATGTCGTTGACATGAACCTCTTCAAACACGGCCAGCACCGCCACCGGGTCCACGGCCGAGATCAACGCGCCGAATAGCAGGAAGTCCATCAGGTCGGCCTGCACACGCTCGTCTGCACACACACACACACACACACACACACACACACACACACATCACAGCTGATATCAGATCAATATCAGGAAGGTAAATCTAAAAGTTCTGAAGATATTCTAACGACGGAGAGCGAAAAGAAAGACTAACTTCTTTTAACTCCTGTTTATCGATGCTGATAAACAGTCGGTGACATTAAACCCTCGCAGAAGAAGAAGAAACGACGAGATGACGTCATTAAACGAGTGACAGTCAAAACTCAAGTGATGGAAAACATGATGGAAATATGACGTTTCTGTTAGTTTCATGTATTGATGTGAGGAAGGTTACAGTCTCATCATCATCATCGCTCCACACAGATCTGATGTTTTCAGCTCTTCAGTCACATGATTCATGACGTCATCATTTATTCACTCAGTCTGTTTACATCTGATTTGTATCCAGCTGCTGTTACACAACAACAAACACTTTAAAATATTCCCACTTTTTTGAGAATTCCCGCCGTTTCCATTTAATCCAACAAATCTGAACATTTTTCCAGATTAAAACATAATCTGTGTTTGTTCAAACATTACTCATGTATATTAGAGGACATAATGTACATACTGTACATGTGTGCGATGTGTAATTGTTATTTATACTCTTCTTTTTATTTATTGCTCTGTTGCTTTTTGCTATTTTTATTTTTCCTCATTATTTCTTTTTTTACTCTGGTATTCTTGTGAAATGAGATGTAACGATAAAGAATCTTGAATCTTTTGTGATATTTGATGTTTCTCTTCTTCAGGTGAAGATACAGTTCTCTGATCTCCGTGGTGATCTCCACATTCGTCTTCAGAAGCTGCAGCAGAAACACTTGTTGATATTTGAGAATGAAAGTTCATTCTTTACTTTGGAAACAGTGAAAACAATCTCGGCTGTTTCCTCCTCAGCTGCTGTTTCCAAAGTGAAAAACGAACTTTCAATCTCATATTTTTTTTGCCAACGTGGACGAGAGGTCAGAGGAACGTACATCTATTAACGTCTAATTCCACGACAACAGAGCAAACGTCATCTGCTGAGGAAGATCATGTGATATGATCAAAAGCTCCAGAACAGCTACTAAACAGACTTTCTTCTCCCAAAGTCAAGAATGAACTTTCAACTGCAATCACTAACCAGAATCTATGGAGGTCAGAAAACCGTTTCTCCTCATCAGCTCAGCTTAACGTCATAAAACAGCTGTTGAGGTGTTTGTCTGAAGCGTCAGCTGTCAGTTACTGTCTCCAAATGATCTTTTAGCTCTTTAAAGGAAAAAAAACAACTAAAAACAATCGGCTCTCATCTATTTGAGTCCCGGTTGATTTGGTGACACCTGTGGTCACCGTGGTAACCGCAGGTGTGGTTTAATACTACAGTAAAACGCTCTTTAAGCAGCTGTCAGGTATATCTGATGCAGTTTTTCTCATTTTTATTCTAGTTGTGCTGTCTTCCACTTAGGAAGGTGAGCAGAGACGTTTTTCAATTTTTTGTGAAAAAAAATATAACTATATAACTATAAATAGCATCAAAAATGAGGTTTGAGTCAATGAAAATGTTAAAGATTAAAACTTTAAGAAATAAATTATATTTATAAACCAAAATGTGGCCAAAATTACTCTGCTCATCGTACAAGACATGTTTGTTTGTTCCATTGCTGATAACACTGATAAGTAATCCTGTTTGCTGTGACCTCGCTGTGACCTCGCTGTGACCTCAGACTGACCTATGACCCCCAGCAGTTTGGCGGCGTACAGGCAGAAGCCGGTGCAGAAGGCGTTCCACAGCGTTCCCACCACGGCGTACAACAGGATGGCGCCCAGGTTGTCGAAGAAGAGGCGGGCCGGCATGAAGTATCCGGCATCACCAACGATGGTGGGCAGCAGGAAGAGGAAGAAGAGGGCGGGCTCCAGCTGGTACAACTGCTTCTTATTGGCTATGAGGACGATGCCACCCAGGACCAGACCCAGCAGGATCAGCATGCAGCTCTCCGGGACGACGGTGGTGAACCGCTGAGAGAAGTGGAACACTGCAGAAGAAGAAAGTCTGCTTAGAAACTTTACATCCCTCTAAATATACATTCAGTGATTGTTTTGGCCACTAGGGGGCAGAAGAAGCCACAACCTGTTAATACAACATCTGACAAATGATCAGCTCTTAAAGAAGTTGTGGCTAACATGTTAGCAAACAGATGCCTTCTTCCACATCACATTAACACAATCAATAATAACTCGTGGGGTTCCTCAGGGTTCTGCTCTCGGTCCTTTATATTTCTGGTTAAAGCTGCATGAGTTATTCCTTTGTTTTGTAAGCTAACGTTATTTGTGTAAAGGGATCTTCTGTACTTTTAAAATGCAAGGATGAGATTCAAATTCACCTCTAAACAGCTTCCAGTG
>NC_056533.1:39981314-40011314 GCF_910596095.1 Thunnus maccoyii | reverse complement strand
CTGGACGTAGCTCCACTCCCACTGGACCACCCGGTACCCGCCGCCGTGATGATGATGTCCCCCCTCCTCTTCCTCCTCTGCTGGGCCGGCCGGCTCCTCCGCCGCCGACCGGGCCAAGGCTACACCGGGCGCCCCGTATTCCATCCCGGGCTGCGGGAGAGGAAGGAGCGGCGGGGCGGAGGGAGAGAAGCCGAGCCCCGGCCCCCGGAGCGGCGGAGCGGCCGTCCCGGGCAGGTCGGCGGCGGCGGCGGCGGCCGTCAGCAGCAGCAGCATCAGACCGAGCGGCAGCATCTTCCCCGGTCAGCGGGCTGGCATCCCTCTGGCCTTTATATACACACCGAGACACGGAGAGGACACGGAGGAGCGGAGGGAGGCCGGCGGCCGGGTTACAACATCAACACACACACATACACACATACACACACACTCCAGGCTCCGGTAAGACACGGAGGAGGGGACACCGGAGCTGGACATGTGACCCGCCCAGTCCGCCTTTAAAGAGACGCACACACTGCAGGTAGAGTCCTGAACACAGGAACCATAACTGATGTTATAGATATATCATGTTACAGATACAACATGTTATAGATACAACATGTTATAGATATATCATGTTATAGATACAACATGTTATAGATACAGCATGTTATAGATATATCATGTTATAGATACAACATGTTATAGATACAGCATGTTATAGATATATCATGTTACAGATACAACATGTTATAGATACAACATGTTATAGATATATCATGTTATAGATACAACATGTTATAGATATCTCATGTTATAGATACAACATGTTATAGATACAGCATGTTATAGATACAACATGTCATAGATACAACATGTTAAAGATACAGCATGTTATAAATATATCATGTTATAGATACAACATGTTATAGATATATCATGTTATAGATACAGCATGTTATAGATACATCATGTTATAGATACATCATGTTATAGATATATCATGTTACAGATACAACATGTTATAGATACAACATGTTATAGATACAACATGTTATAGATATATCATGTTATAGATACAGCATGTTATAGATACAGCATGTTATAGATACAACATGTCATAGATATATCATGTTATAGATACATCATGTTATAGATACAACATGTTATAGATACAACATGTTATAGATACAACATGTTATAGATACAGCATGTTATAGATACAACATGTTATAGATACAGCATGTTATAGATACAACATGTCATAGATACAACATGTTATAGATACAACATGTTATAGATACAACATGTTATAAATATATCATGTTATAAATACAAAATGTTATAGATACAGCATGTTATAAATATATCATGTTATAGATACAACATGTCATAGATACAACATGTTATAGATACAACATGTTATAGATACAACAAGTTATAAATATATCATGTTATAAATACAAAATGTTATAGATACAGCATGTAATAAATATATCATGTTATAGATACAACATGTTATAGATACAACATGTTATAGATACAGCATGTTATAGATACAACATGTTATAGATACATCATGTTATAAATATATCATGTTATAGATACAACATGTTATAGATACAGCATGTTATAGATACAACATGTCATAGATACAACATGTTAAAGATACAGCATGTTATAAATATATCATGTTATAGATACAACATGTTATAGATATATCATGTTATAGATACAACATGTTATAGATATATCATGTTATAGATACAGCATGTTATAGATACATCATGTTATAGATACATCATGTTATAGATATATCATGTTACAGATACAACATGTTATAGATACAACATGTTATAGATACAACATGTTATAGATATATCATGTTATAGATACAGCATGTTATAGATACAGCATGTTATAGATACAACATGTCATAGATATATCATGTTATAGATACAACATGTTATAGATACAACATGTTATAGATACAACATGTTATAGATACAGCATGTTATAGATACAACATGTTATAGATACAGCATGTTATAGATACAACATGTCATAGATACAACATGTTATAGATACATGTTATAGATACAACATGTTATAAATATATCATGTTATAAATACAAAATGTTATAGATACAGCATGTTATAAATATATCATGTTATAGATACAACATGTCATAGATACAACATGTTATAGATACAACATGTTATAGATACAACATGTTATAAATATATCATGTTATAAATACAAAATGTTATAGATACAGCATGTAATAAATATATCATGTTATAGATACAACATGTTATACAACATGTTATAGACACAGCATGTTATAGATACAACATGTTATAGATACATCATGTTATAAATATATCATGTTATAAATACAAAATGTTATAGATACAGCATGTAATAAATATATCATGTTATAGATACAACATGTTATAGATACAACATATTATAGGTACAGCATGTTATAAATATATCATGTTATAAATACAAAATGTTATAGATACAGCATGTTATAGATACAACATGTTATAGATACAGCATGTTATAAATATATCATGTTATAGATACAACATGTTATAGATACAGCATGTTATAGATACAACATGTCATAGATACATGTTATAGATACAGCATGTTATAAATATATCATGTTATAGATACAACATGTTATAAATATATCATGTTATAGATACAGCATGTTATAGATACAACATGTTATAGATACAGCATGTTATAAATATACCATGTTATAGATACAACATGTTATAAATATCTCATGTTATAGATACAGCATGTTATAGATACATCATGTTATAGATACAGCATGTCATAGATATCTCATGTTATAGATACAGCATGTTATAGATACAACATGTTATAGATACAACATGTTATGGATACAGCATGTTATAGATACAAAATGTTATAGATATATCATGTTATAGATACAGCATGTTATAGATACAGCATGTTATAGATACATGTTATAGATACAACATGTTATAGATACATGTTATAGATACAGCATGTTATGAATATATCATGTTATAGATACAAAATGTTATAGATATATCATGTTATAGATACAGCATGTTATAGATACATGTTATAGATATATCATGTTATAGATACAGCATGTCATAGATATCTCATGTTATAGATATAGCATGTTATAGATATCTCATGTTATAGATACAACATGTTATGGATACAGCATGTTATAGATACAGCATGTTATAGATACAACATATTATAGATACAGCATGTCATAGATATCTCATGTTATAGATACAGCATGTTATAGATACAACATTTTATAGATAAATCATGTTATAGATACAGCATGTTATAGATACAGCATGTTATAGATACAGCATGTTATAGATATCTCATGTTATAGATACAACATGTTATAGATACAGCATGTTATAGATACAACATGTTATAGATACAGCATGTTATAGATACATGTTATAGATACATCATGTTATAGATACAGCATGTTATAGATACAGCATATTATAGATACAGCATGTCATAGATATCTCATGTTATAGATACAGCATGTTATAGATACAACATTTTATAGATAAATCATGTTATAGATACAGCATGTTATAGATACAGCATGTTATAGATATCTCATGTTATAGATACAACATGTTATAGATACAGCATGTTATAGATACAACATGTTATAGATACAGCATGTTATAGATACATGTTATAGATACATCATGTTATAGATACAGCATGTCATAGATATCTCATGTTATAGATACAGCATGTTATAGATACAGCATGTTATAGATACATCATGTTATAGATACAGCATGTTATAGATACAACATGTTATAGATACAACATGTTATAGATACAACATGTTATAGATACAGCATGTTATAGATATCTCATGTTATAGATATATCATGTTATAGATACAGAATGTTATAGATATCTCATGTTATAGATACATAA
Organism: Thunnus maccoyii; assembly: GCF_910596095.1. NCBI lineage: Eukaryota > Metazoa > Chordata > Actinopteri > Scombriformes > Scombridae > Thunnus > Thunnus maccoyii. Next base: position 40,007,335 of record NC_056533.1, on the reverse strand, counting down.
TGTTATAGATATCTCATGTTATAGATACATAATGTTATAGATATCTCATGTTATAGATATCTCATGTTATAGATACAGAATGTTATAGATATCTCATGTTATAGATACATAATGTTATAGATATCTCATGTTATAGATACATAATGTTATAGATATCTCATGTTATAGATACAGCATGAGGTGAGTTGTATATAGAGGTGAGCTGTATATAGAGGTGAGTTGTATATAGAGGTGAGTTGTATACAGAGTTGAGTTGTATATAGAGGTGAACTGTATATAGAGGTGAGTTGTATATAGAGGTGAGCTGTATATAGAGGTGAGTTGTATATAGAGGTGAGCTGTATATAGAGGTGAGCTGTATATAGAGGTGAGCTGTATATAGAGGTGAGTTGTATATAGAGGTGAGTTGTATATAGAGGTGAGCTGTATATAGAGGTGAGCTGTATATAGAGTTGAGTTGTATATAGAGGTGAGCTGTATATAGAGTTGAGTTGTATATAGAGGTGAGCTGTATATAGAGGTGAGCTGTATATAGAGGTGAGTTGTATATAGAGGTGAGTTGTATATAGAGGTGAGTTGTATATAGAGGTGAGCTGTATATAGAGGTGAGTTGTATATAGAGGTGAGCTGTATATAGAGGTGAGTTGTATATAGAGGTGAGCTGTATATAGAGGTGAGTTGTATATAGAGGTGAGTTGTATATAGAGGTGAGCTGTATATAGAGGTGAGCTGTATATAGAGGTGAGTTGTATATAGAGGTGAGCTGTATATAGAGGTGAGTTGTATATAGAGGTGAGCTGTATATAGAGGTGAGCTGTATATAGAGGTGAGCTGTATATAGAGGTGAGTTGTATATAGAGGTGAGTTGTATATAGAGGTGAGTTGTATATAGAGGTGAGCTGTATATAGAGGTGAGTTGTATATAGAGGTGAGCTGTATATAGAGGTGAGTTGTATATAGAGGTGAGCTGTATATAGAGGTGAGTTGTATATAGAGGTGAGTTGTATATAGAGGTGAGCTGTATATAGAGGTGAGCTGTATATAGAGGTGAGCTGTATATAGAGTTGAGTTGTATATAGAGGTGAGCTGTATATAGAGGTGAGCTGTATATAGAGGTGAGCTGTATATAGAGGTGATGATGATGTTAACAGAGTTTACTACATGACAGCTTGTGTTACACCTGTCAGTTGTTTCGACAGGTCGTCCATATACACACTGAACAAAACAGGAGACAACGTTCCACCATTATTTACATGGAACAGGTCAGATACAGCGTTTAACCCTCGCTGTCTGATTGGTTTACCAGAACACTATTCTGACTATATACCTCTAACAAGCAATTTCAGGCATAATTTTTCATTATTAATTCTGTGAAAGGCCTTGCACGCATCAATAAAACACATAACTATGGTGGAATTTTGGCTTCCATATTTAGCAACTATTCCTTCTAAAGCATAAATACACATATCGGTGTTTTCTTTTAAAGCCGGACTGATTATCAGTGGTGAGAACAAACATTTCAACCTTGCAGGATTCTTTCCTTCACTTTAGAGATAATATGGCGACGGGCAATAAGTCTGTAATTATCTACACTGTTTAACTTACCAGCCTGGTCCTTAATGACAGCAACTAACAATACAGAGGTGATAGAAGGACACCATGAACATTCACACACATTCACACGTTGAACGGGTACAGGAGCTACCATGCAAGGTCCCAACCGGCCCATCAGAGGAAATCTAATCATTCTCACAGCCATCAGGGGTTCAGTATCTTGTTCAAGGACACATCCACATGCAGACTGGACGAGCCGGGAATCGAACCACCGATCCTCTGATTAGTGGACGACCCGCTCTACCTCCTGAGCCACAGCCGCCTGTAACTGTAGAAGAATTTATATGAAAAGAGAGAAAACTGAATGAGGTCCAGAGATGGAGTCATGTGTCTTTCTGTCCCTCTTCTTCTTCTTCTTCTGTCTCACTCAGCTCTTCATCATCTCAGTCTCAGATCTCATCTCCGTCAGTCTCTTGAACCCTCCTGCAGACTGGCATTTCTATAACAGTTTTATAATGTTTACATTAATAGTTATATGTTGTTCTTTTATATTCTGTTGGTCTGTTTTTATTGTATTTTCTGTGTATGTTCTTTTTGTTTTAACTCTCTGTTCACCATCTCATTTCTCCATACTGAAATTGCACCTGCTGTATATTTTATTATATATGTATATACTGCGTATTGTATTTTATCTCTTCCTCCAACCCAGAGTTCAGCAGTTTTTGTTAAGGTTGGTGATAAAGTCTCTTCTTGTCTTCCTTTGCTGCACTGAGCGACAGTTCAGCACTCGACATGTGACAGGAAGTCTTTCTTAAAATCTGTGTTTTATATATTTGGATAAAATATATTTACAGTCTGACAGTGAAGGAAGATGTTTTAAATATATTTAAAAGATTCTGCTCTGTGTGAATGAACCAAAGCTTCATTTTCCCAAAATATCACAGATATAAATGTAACATAAGTTTAATTGAACTCGGTAACAAAACGCCTGCAGCTCCTTCATATGAAATAAGATCATTTAACTGCTTCTCTTCACGATATGTGATGAACTGAAGTTAATGTTAAAATGAACAGATGAACACTAACAAATCATTAACAGATATTATCCGTCTGCAGACATTTTGAATTTAATGCAATTATTTCTGTGTTCAGAAGCTGCAGAACTTCTGATTCGTTTTAACATCAGCTGGTAGAAAAACTATGAAGCTGCAGTTTGAACATTTCCTGTTTTATTGATTTATTCAGTTCTGTTTTGATGATTTGTTCTCAATATATAAATGATTTTTTAAATGTTTTAATTTTAAGTGGAAACTTCTGACTCCTCATTCTGTTAAATTATACTTTTATATACTGTGTTTACTGTTGTTTATTGTTGTTGTTTCATTTGTGCTCGTTTTCTCACCAGGATGATTTTATATGATGTCAAATTAAGTTTTTCTCACAGAAGTTAAATTCATGTCTGACTATCTGTAATTACAGATTTTCCTTCTATTGATTGTTTCTTGCTTATTTCAGAGCTTCAGACAGCTGACTGATGTTATTTTACAGTCTGTTGGACTGTTGGAGTCACATGATGGAAATAAATCACTGTATCATTACAGTTATTACTCCAAACTAGAGCTGCAACCACCAGAAAATTAAGAAAATTAATCTGCAACTATTTTGATAGTCAAACAAACATTTACATCATTTTTTCAAGCAAAACATTAATTTGTTCAAATCTGCTGCTTCTGTGATCTTATATCAGTGTAAATGTCATATTTTGGGTTATTGTGGTTTGAGGTCGTATTAGACTCCAGGATGTTGTGATGGATGTTTTATTGATTAAGCAATAATAAAACTGCAGCCTCAAACCAAATGATGAAACTACAGCTGATCAGCTGACACTCAACATTACTACATGTAGTTCACAGTGTTTATTACTGTAATATGTCTGTTTTTAGTAATAATGATGCAGGTTTCTAGTTATAACATTTAAAGATGTATTTGTTGTAGAAAGTCAATCAGTCATTCAAACGTCGAAATATAAACTGAAAAACTTCATGAATAAATAAAAAACGTCGTCACTCTTTATTTGAAACTTTTTATTAATTATAGCTGGAACACATTCAATCTTCCATTTAGTATTTCTATAGAAGTCGTTCTACTCTTTAAGTTAAAACAGAGTCCTCGTCCTTCAGCAGCAGAGAAGAAGAGAGAAGACCTGAACTCAAACCAACACACCTCAAAGTGCAAAACAACACACAACAAACAGCTGCAGAGCCCGTGCACACAGGAAATGACTGTACACACACACACACACACACACACACACACACACACACACACACACACACACACACAAACACGCGCACATACATACGTGAATTTTGTGACGTGTGATTTTTTTTGCTTTCTAGTGGACTTTTGTGACACTGTGACAGGAAACATTCACATGTACTTTTCCAAACTCTTCAAGGACTTTCAAGGACTTTCAAGGACTTGTCTGTCTTTATAACTGGTTAATTATACGCTTAGAAAACTATTTTTTAAAGTCGGGCGATACAATCTCATGGAGGTGAAGATGTTCAAATGTCTGGTGACAAACTCCATCTGTGAGGAAGATCATGTGATATGACAGAAAGCTCCAGAATGGATCCGGTGTTCCAGGACGAGAAGCTTCAATAATCCGACAAGGTTTGACTTTTAAGTTTAAAATCAAACAAATAAACGTTGTCGAACTCTTCAAACTTTAAACTTTCAGTGTTCAAGTTTCAGTTTGTTGATATTCTGTATTTTCCTTCATGTTCAGACTCAAACCAACAATGAATAAGAAGATGATTTATCTTCTGCCTCTGTGCCACAAATACTCACTACAGCACCAAATGTAGATTCATCCGCTGCTGAAAATAGTCCCCAAACAAACCCTCCATTTCCTCCTGTTTGTTGGTTAAAAACTCCAGCGAGCGACTAACTTTTTAAACATGAAACTATATATTATATATTTATATATATATATATACTAAATATATAGCAAAGAGCTCTGAGCTGAGAGAGTAGAGAAGCAGGAAAGTGTTGACGTGTTGGTTTGAGTCTTCACATGAGATGTGATGGTAGAAAAACAGCAGACTGATCCTTTAACAAGAGCTCGTCAGTGATTTGTGTTGATCTGTTTCTAACATGATGCTTCATCTGTTTATAATGAACAAAAATCCATCTGAAGTTACAGTAAATGTAATAAAAACAAGACTTTTTTTGTTGTTTCTGCTCACTTTGTGCATCTGTTTGTCAATATTTCATATTAAAAACACTTTCTAGTCAGATCCGGCTGTTTGATTCATGTACCTTTGTTGTTTGTAAAGGGCAAAGATTTCATCAGTCTGACGTCAGTAACTTTTCAGTTTCATCACTCAGCTCTGCAGTTGGATTTTTTGTGAAATCCATAAACATTCATGGACATTAGAGAACAACAGAGAACCAGTAAAACCAGTAAAACCAGCAGATTTCTTCACTGCGTCGGAACTGCAGACAGAAAAATGTTTGTTCAGTTTGAATCGATGATTCTGCTCCTGCAGGAAAAATTCACAGAATCTGCTCCTCGTGTGGTCCGATGGAATCTCAGCCGGATCAATACCATTCACTGATCAATCCACTGATCGATCAGCTGGAGTCTGTGCTCAGACGTTGTCTCCTGTCTTGCTGTTGAGTCCCAGAGCCTGAACCACGTCCACGCTGAGGCCGCTCTTCAGAGTCCTCCTCACTGAAACAACAACATTCACATCTTTACATTTATGTCTGATGTTTGTGTCTCAGTTCAGTCACAGAAATAAGACGTTTCTCAAAGATAAAGACGAGTTTAAAACCTCCAGCAGGTCTTTAATAAACTGAAACATGTTGATCCTGCAGCTGCTGCACACGTCCTCCTCTGCACAGCTGTTACATAGGTGTTAGACAGCTGTTAGACAGGTATTACACAGCTGTTACACAGCTGTTAGACAGGTGTTAGACAGGTGTTAGACAGGTGTTAGACAGGTGTTAGACAGCTGTTACACAGCTGTTAGACAGGTGTTAGACAGGTATTACACAGCTGTTACACAGCTGTTAGACAGGTGTTAGACAGGTGTTACACAGCTGTTAGACAGGTGTTAGACAGGTGTTAGACAGGTGTTAGACAGCTGTTAGACAGCTGTTAGACAGGTGTTAGACAGGTATTACACAGGTGTTAGACAACTGTTAGACAGGTATTAGACAGGTGTTAGACAGGTGTTAGACAGGTGTTAGACAGGTGTTAGACAGGTGTTAGACAGGTGTTAGACAGGTATTACACAGGTGTTAGACAACTGTTAGACAGGTGTTAGACAGGTGTTAGACAGGTGTTAGACAGGTGTTAGACAGGTGTTAGACAGGTATTACACAGGTGTTAGACAACTGTTAGACAGGTGTTAGACAGGCATTACACAGGTGTTAGACAGGTGTTAGACAGCTGTTAGACAGGTGTTAGACAGGTGTTAGATAGGTGTTAGACAGGTGTTAGACAGCTGTTAGACAGGTGTTAGACAGGTGAGCCTAAAACTCAACAATCTAACAAACTAGTGAACAATCCATCACATCTGCTTCTCATTTAATGTTTATCTTTCAGCACTGAATACTGTGGTCCTGCTGTATGTCACTATTATACTACAGTATCTATTGTACTACAGTATATTTTATACTACAGTATCTATTATACTACAGTATTGTATTTCATTATTATACTACAGTATATTTTATACTACAGTATATTTTATACTACAGTATCTCTTATACTACAGTATCTATTGTACTACAGTGTCTATTATACTACAGTATCTATTGTACTACAGTATCTATTATATTACAGTATCTATTGTACTACAGTATCTATTGTACTACAGTATCTATTGTACTACAGTATTGTATTTCACTATTATACTACAGTATATTTTATACTACAGTATCTCTTATACTACAGTACTGTATGTCACTATTATACTACAGTATCTATTGTACTACAGTGTCTATTATATTACAGTATCTATTATATTACAGTATCTCTTGTACTCCAGTATCTATTGTACTCCAGTATTGTATTTGACTGTTAGGACAGTAGTCCTGTGGTCCTGCGGGGGACATCCTGTCCTCTGCAGCAGGATGGTTGGATGTGATGCTTATCGGCTGTGAGAGGATTTCTGAGGAAGTGGAAACAGTGATATGAAGCTGCAGAGATATGAGACTGTTTTGGACACATAGCTGCTGTTTGTGTCTCAACACAGCGAGTCTGAACCAGATTCCACCTGCTGAGACACAGAGACCTCGACCTTCTGCAGACCAGAGACCCCTGAAACCCCCAAAACATCAAAAAACTACAAGAAAACTGAACGGCTTGGACCTGATGTGTTTCTGATCAGCAGGAAACTTATAGATACACAAACTTATTTTTCTGCCTCCTTTTGTTTGTAGAAGTTCTTGCAGAGCAACATTTAGAGAAATCCTCCTGATCACTTTCATCTCTGTGTGTCCTGGTCCGGGATGTGTTTAGCCTAGCTTAGCACAGACACTGGAAGCAGAGGGAAACTGTTAGCCTAGCTTAGCACAGACACTGGAAGCAGAGGGAAACTGTTAGCCTAGCTTAGCACAAAGACTGGAAGCAGAGGGAAACTGTTAGCCTAGCTTAGCACAAAGACTGGAAGCAGAGGGAAACTGTTAGCCTAGCTTAGCACAGACACTGGAAGCAGAGGGAAACTGTTAGCCTAGCTTAGCACAAAGACTGGAGCAGAACGAAACTGTTAGCCTAGCTTAGCACAAAGACTGGAAGCAGAGGGAAACTGTTAGCATAACTTAGCACAAAGACTAAAAGCGGAGGGAAACTGTTAGCCTAGCTTAGCACAAAGACTGGAAGCAGAGGGAAACTGTTAGCCTAGCTTAGCACAAAGACTAGAAGCGGAGGGAACCTGTTAGCCTAGCGCCATCAAAGGTCTGTGTGGTCATGCTGTACCTTGTTTGTAGAACATGTAGAAACGTAAGACAGGAGTTCACTTACATGACTTCCTGTTAAGCCGGGAGCGTTTGCGGGTTTTGGGGCTGGAGGCTCTGTCTGAAGGATTCTGGGTAACAGATTTGACCAGTCGGTCCATGATCTCGTCTGTGGCGTCGTCCTGGGAGCTGGTCCCGTCTTCTTTGGCAACGGACATCTGAGGTGGACTCACTCTGCCGAGACCTGAGGACCAGAACCACAACATCAACCACAACCTGAACCTGGACCAGAGTCCTATCAGCTGTTCTTTGTATGTGGTGGGGTGGGGGGGGGGGTGTAGCTGTTGGGCTGCAGAGATACAACATGGAGACAACACGCTTGTGTTTTCTCCTCTGAGTTTCTGATTGGGGCTGCTACTAATGATTACTTTCATTATTGATTAATCTGTCAATTGTTTTCTTGATTAATCTATTAGTCATTCAGTCTAATCAATAGACGGGGGGGGGCTGTGTGTAACGTGTTTTCAGCTGGATACGTCGCCTGCTTCAGGCTTGTGATCAGTCTGTTCAGGACCGACACCTCTGACGACCTGTGGAAGCAAACCTTCTCCAGCTGGATCAGTGACTATCAAACGTTATTGATCCGGTTCCTGGCTGGGTTTTGAGACAGAGTTGAGGATCTTACTGCGGACGGCTCTGGAGCGTCTCAGGCCTCTCTGGTCCACACTCGGGTTGTTGCTGCTGCTGATCAGCAGGTTCTTCATGTTCTCATGCTCCTCCTCCTGACCGGCCTCCGCCTGCGCTGCCACGGAGACGGGGGACGGGCTGTCCTGACGAGGCACCGCCCCCGAAAACTTCTCAGTCTGAGAGGACAGAAGAAGAGGAGGAAGAGGAAGATTAGTTTGTTTACAAAAGTCAGAAAGTCATGTTCAGACAGATGAGGTCTTTAAAGTTAATATAAGGAACCCTGATGGGAAACAATGTCTGAGCTCTTAATTAATCAATCAACAGAAAATTAATATGCAACTATTTGATAACTGAATATCCAAAAGTGTTGAATCTGGTCCAGCTGATCTGGATTCAAAGCTTTTGGATAAATCTTGACGTGAATAAGAATCTTCACACACATGATAATTGAATAATTGTTTAACGAGGTCGTCACACCTGCAGGACCTGTGAGACTCCTAATATTAGCTTTGTTATTTGGCACCAATTTGCAGGAAACCTTTCAAATGAAAACAGCGTCATGACTGTAATCAAACGGTTTGAGGAACAGTCACCTTTTTATTTTGGATACATTATTTTCTGGATTCATGTGAGTTTTGTTCTCTTATTGTCTCCTTTGACAGCTTGTTCAGAGTTAAACATATCTATCTACCACCTTTACAATGACCTTACAATGGAAGTGATGGAGGACAAAATCCACAGTCCTCCTTCTGTGTAAAACTGTATTTCAAAGTTTATCTGAAGCTAATATGAAGCTTCAGCGTCCAAATGAGTCAAATCAAGTAGATATCTTTCAACGTTACAGTCTTTTTAGTGCCAAAGTTCCTCTTTTTGTTACTATACTTCCACCTGCAGCTCAACAGGGAAACACTGTCCGAGGAAACACAAAGACTGTAAATGTGTCAGATATCCACTTGATATGACTAACTCAGACTGATGAAGCTGAATAGAAGCTTCACACAGACTTTTAAATGACTGTATGGACACACTGTGGATTTTGGCCTCCATCACTTCCATTGAAAACACATTTGAAGGATCTTTTAATATCCAGTATGAACAGGAGGAATGATTACAGACAACTGACTGCTGGTTTAACACACTGGGAACACTGGGAACACTGTTTGGATCAAACACACTGAACAGCATCAGTCTGCATACAGAGACTCCTCAGTGGTTCCTGGTGGTTTGAGACAGACTGTTGTGTAAATCAGATCATGCTGCTGCAGGTGACCTCTGACCCCCCCCTCAGGAAGTTTACCTCGGTGATCATCTTGCCGCGGGTCTTGGTCCGCTCTCGATGAGCGGCTCGTTTGCGTTTGAGGGTGAGAACTCTCTCTCTGGTGGTGCGATACTCCAGAGCGAACTCGCTGATGATCCGACAGAAACTGGTGACTTTGATGTCTCTGACGGAGGAGGACGGCTGACCCAGGAACAACAGGAAGGAGTGAAACCTGCAGGACGACAGTCTGTCATAACACAGCCGTTCTGCTTCCACCTGAACTATACGTGTGTATATATGTATCTGCAGCTTAAATCACATACATGTGTGTGTGTATGTACAGTGTGTGTGTGTATATATGTACAGTGTGTGTGTATGCGTGTATATATGTACAGTGTGTGTGTATGCGTGTATATATGTACAGTGTGTGTGTATGCGTGTATGTAGAGTGTGTGTGTATATATGTAGAGTGTGTGTGTGTGTGTACAGTGTGTGTGTATGTACAGTGTGTGTGTGTGTGTGTACAGTGTGTGTGTGTGTGTGTGTACAGTGTGTGTGTATGTACAGTGTGTGTGTGTGTGTATGTACAGTGTGTGTGTATGTATGTACAGTGTGTGTGTATGTATGTACAGTGTGTGTGTGTGTGTGTGTGTACAGTGTGTATGTATGTACAGTGTGTGTGTGTATGTACAGTGTGTGTGTGTATATATGTACAGTGTGTGTGTATGCGTGTATGTAGAGTGTGTGTGTATATATGTAGAGTGTGTGTGTGTGTGTGTACAGTGTGTGTGTATGTACAGTGTGTGTGTGTGTGTGTACAGTGTGTGTGTATGTACAGTGTGTGTGTGTGTGTGTGTACAGTGTGTGTGTATGTACAGTGTGTGTGTGTGTGTGTGTACAGTGTGTATGTATGTACAGTGTGTGTGTATGTACAGTGTGTGTGTGTGTGTGTGTGCAGTGTGTATGTATGTACAGTGTGTGTGTATGTATGTACAGTGTGTATGTACAGTGTGTATGTATGTACAGTGTGTGTGTACAGTGTGTATGTATGTACAGTGTGTATGTACAGTGTGTATGTATGTACAGTGTGTATGTATATACAGTGTGTGTGTATGTACAGTGTGTGTGTACAGTGTGTATGTACAGTGTGTATGTATGTACAGTGTGTATGTATGTACAGTGTGTATGTACAGTGTGTATGTATGTACAGTGTGTATGTATGTACAGTGTGTGTGTACAGTGTGTATGTATGTACAGTGTGTGTGTATGTACAGTGTGTGTGTACAGTGTGTATGTATGTACAGTGTGTATGTATGTACAGTGTGTGTGTATGTACAGTGTGTGTGTACAGTGTGTATGTATGTACAGTGTGTATGTATGTACAGTGTGTGTGTACAGTGTGTATGTATGTACAGTGTGTATGTATGTACAGTGTGTGTGTATGTACAGTGTGTGTGTACAGTGTGTATGTATGTACAGTGTGTGTGTATGTACAGTGTGTGTGTACAGTGTGTATGTATGTACAGTGTGTGTGTATGTACAGTGTGTGTGTACAGTGTGTATGTATGTACAGTGTGTATGTATGTACAGTGTGTGTGTACAGTGTGTATGTATGTACAGTGTGTATGTACAGTGTGTATGTACAGTGTGTATGTATGTACAGTGTGTATGTACAGTGTGTATGTATGTACAGTGTGTGTGTATGTACAGTGTGTATGTATGTACAGTGTGTATGTATGTACAGTGTGTGTGTATGTACAGTGTGTGTGTACAGTGTGTATGTATGTACAGTGTGTGTGTATGTACAGTGTGTGTGTACAGTGTGTATGTATGTACAGTGTGTATGTACAGTGTGTATGTATGTACAGTGTGTATGTACAGTGTGTATGTACAGTGTGTATGTATGTACAGTGTGTATGTATGTACAGTGTGTATGTATGTACAGTGTGTGTGTACAGTGTGTATGTATGTACAGTGTGTATGTACAGTGTGTATGTATGTACAGTGTGTGTGTATGTACAGTGTGTATGTATGTACAGTGTGTGTGTACAGTGTGTATGTATGTACAGTGTGTATGTACAGTGTGTATGTATGTACAGTGTGTATGTATGTACAGTGTGTGTGTACAGTGTGTATGTATGTACAGTGTGTATGTACAGTGTGTATGTATGTACAGTGTGTGTGTATGTATGTACAGTGTGTGTGTACAGTGTGTATGTATGTACAGTGTGTGTGTATGTATGTACAGTGTGTGTGTACAGTGTGTATGTATGTACAGTGTGTATGTATGTACAGTGTGTGTGTATGTATGTACAGTGTGTGTGTACAGTGTGTATGTATGTACAGTGTGTATGTATGTACAGTGTGTGTGTATGTACAGTGTGTGTGTATGCGTGTGTGTACAGTGTGTGTGTGTGTGTGTGTGTGTGTGTGTGTACTGTGTGTATGTGTACAGTGTGAGTGTGTGTGTGTGTGTGTGTACTGTATGTATGTGTACAGTGTGAGTGTGTGTGTGTGTGTGTGTGTGTACTGTATGTATGTGTACAGTGTGAGTGTGTGTGTGTGTGTGTGTGTACTGTGTGTATGTGTACAGTGTGAGTGTGTGTGTGTGTGTGTGTGTACTGTGTGTATGTGTACAGTGTGAGTGTGTGTGTGTGTGTGTGTGTACTGTGTGTATGTGTACAGTGTGAGTGTGTGTGTGTGTGTGTGTGTACTGTGTGTATGTGTACAGTGTGAGTGTGTGTGTGTGTGTGTGTGTACTGTATGTATGTGTACAGTGTGAGTGTGTGTGTGTGTGTGTGTGTACTGTATGTATGTGTACAGTGTGAGTGTGTGTGTGTGTGTGTGTGTACTGTGTGTATGTGTACAGTGTGAGTGTGTGTGTGTGCGTGTGTGTGTGTGTGTGTGTGTGTGTACAGTGTGAGTGTGTACTGTGTGTGCAGTGTGTGTGTGTACAGTGTGTGTGTGTGTGTGTGTGTGTGTGTGTGAGTGTGTGTGTGTGTGCGTACCTGTTGATGACCCTCCTGTGGACGACCTTCAGGATGATGATCCTCTGCGTACAGTCCTTCAGGAAGTCCGTCATCTTGTTCTTCAGCACAGCTTTGGTTTCGTGTTTGGCGACCACCTTCAGGTTGTCCCATGATGCTTTGCAGCGTCTCTCCAGTTGGACCAGGTTCTCCGAGAGAAGCTCGAAGTCCACCTGGAGAAAAAAACAACCAAAAAACCCAAAATATTAGAGTAGAGTAGAACAAAGTAGAGAAGAGTAGAGTACAGTTGAGTAGAGTAGAGTAGAACAAAGTAGAGTAGAGTAGAGTAGAGTAGAGTAGAGTAGAGTAGAGTAGAGTAGAGTAGAGTAGAACAGAGTAGAGTAGAGTAGAGTAGAGTAGAACAGAGTAGAGTAGAACAGAGTAGAGTAGAGTAGAACAGAGTAGAGTAGAGTAGAACAGAGTAGAGTAGAACAGAGTAGAGTAGAGTAGAACAGAGTAGAGTAGAACAGAGTAGAGTAGAGTAGAACAGAGTAGAGTAGAACAGAGTAGAGTAGAACAGAGTAGAGTAGAACAGAGTAGAGTAGAGTAGAGTAGAACAGAGTAGAGTAGAGTAGAGTAGAACAGAGTAGAGTAGAGTAGAGTAGAACAGAGTAGAGTAGAACAGAGTAGAGTAGAACAGAGTAGAACAGAGTAGAGTAGAGTAGAACAGAGTAGAGTAGAGTAGAGTAGAGTAGAGTAGAACAGAGTAGAGTAGAGTAGAGTAGAGTAGAGTAGAGTAGAACAGAGTAGAACAGAGTAGAGTAGAGTAGAGTAGAACAGAGTAGAGTAGAGTAGAGTAGAACAGAGTAGAGTAGAGTAGAGTAGAGTAGAGTAGAGTAGAGTAGAACAGAGTAGAGTAGAACAGAGTAGAGTAGAACAGAGTAGAGTAGAGTAGAGTAGAGTAGAACAGAGTAGAGTAGAGTAGAGTAGAGTAGAGTAGAGTAGAACAGAGTAGAACAGAGTAGAGTAGAGTAGAGTAGAACAGAGTAGAGTAGAGTAGAGTAGAACAGAGTAGAGTAGAGTAGAGTAGAGTAGAGTAGAGTAGAGTAGAGTAGAACAGAGTAGAGTAGAACAGAGTAGAGTAGAGTAGAGTAGAGTAGAACAGAGTAGAGTAGAGTAGAGTAGAGTAGAACAGAGTAGAGTAGAGTAGAGTAGTACTTTGGCGGAGCGGGTGATGGCGGGGATCTCGGAGTAGACATCAGAGGATTCTGGGTAATTTTCTGCCACCAGGATGCAGGTGTGATGCAGCAGAGACTGACGATGCACCGTATCCTTCACCTCCACCACCTTCTCCAGGTAACCCAGCTCAAAACCTTTAGCCTGCACACACACACACACGCACACACACGCACACACACACACACACACACACACACACACACACACACGTATGTGATTAAAGCTGCAGATAAACTGTTTTGTCTCCAAACACAGATCAGAGATTACAGGCAGAGATTCAGCTCAATCTGCTGTTTCCACACAATGAACCAGTTCAGCTGCTGCACGTTGACACGGTGTCATATTCACACACGTGATGATGCTGTATGTACATTATGTACATTATGTACATAATGTACATAATGTACATAATGTACATAATGTACATACTGTACATTATGTACATTATGTACAGTATATACAGTATGTATTGTTTTATTATTTTAACATCATATCTTGAAGCGCTGCTCTGCTTTTCATGTTGATCTTTGTTTCATTTGATCTTGTTTTATTGTGTTGTGAAAACTTGTATAAATAAAGTTTATCATTATATTTATTATGTATTTCCTTTATTATACCACTGTGTGAAGGCAGGCAGGTGTTCACACAAATGTACAGTTGTTTCTGATTGGTTCCCTGCAGGGATCAATACTCTTCCCACAGAAAGCATTCAGTGACTACAGCCTTCAAATGTCCTCAAAACATTTGACATGTTTACATCCTCACTTCCAAACTCTTCAGTTTAACATGTATTCATACTGAAATACATCTATATTCAACCAAAACACAAGACGAAACCTCCCTGCTGCATTTCTATGACTCGTTCCTGTAGATACACTGTAGTACGTTCTATAGAGAGCTACACATCTGACTGTATTTACACTATATACACATTTATACACTATCAACCATTAAACTACATAGTGATGTAATAAAGATCGTCATGTGCTGCCTGTTGTTGTGTTTGTGTGTTGGTAAAGTTCAGCATGTGACTCCGTGTTGAACTGAACAAGGCCAATCAGAATTGAGCTCTGACGTTGATCTTGTATGTTGGGGTTGTTGGTGGGCGGGGCTCTGGTTAGAGTGAACTGAACTTGTTTTGCACTAGTTGGAGCTGTAAACTCATCTACATCTCCAAACCAGTAGAGGGCGTCAGACTCCAGACATTCTCCTTCAGTTGTGTGTGTGAGGAGGTGATGGGAGGAAGAGTCAGCTCACTGCAGAAAACAAAGAAATTAAAACACCAGGAGTGTTTTTGTTCTCACGTTGGAGCTGTTGAGGAAGTTTCCGATGGCGAGCAGCGTGGCCAGGATCCTCCTGAAGGTCTGATTGGACGCCAGCTGCTCCATGCCCAGCTTCAGGTCGAACAGCGGCTCCGCGATCTCCTGCAGGAGGCGACACACTCACAGAGTCAACTTCCTGTTTCTGCACAAGCAACATGTCACAGTCACACTGAGGAGGAGAGATACGGCCTTAAAGGTATAAAACTGCTGTTTTTCAAGAAGTCAAATCCTGTTTTTGATGCTTTTTCTAATTTAATTTCTTCTCAACGTTCACAGAGTCACCTGAGCATTTGTCTCAGAAACTAATACAAGCAGAGAAAGTGGAGGTTCAGTCCTGTATCAGTCGTTTCTTATTCACTTTCTTTCTGAGTCTGTCTGATAAAAGTGAAAGTGACTCCTGAGTCAGAGGGTTTGTTACCTTCTCCAGAGCCTCGTAGTTGAGTTTGAAGGCCCAGAGCTGCAGGCGGGCGGTCAGGGCGCTGATGGAGGCCAGGCTGCACAGGAACTGCTCCGCCGTCCCCAGAGGGACGTCAGGGTTGGCCAGCTGGGCCTCCTGGATCCTCTGCTTCTCCTCCTCTGTGGGAGTCATGGTCAGGATCTTCTGCTCAGGACAGAGAGGAGGCAGATCAGTCCGGATCAGTCCGGATCAGTCTGGATCTAATATACACTGCTTTTATTTAATGTAGTAATGAAATAAACACCACAGGAAGTGCTCTGTACCTCGATCCCCTCCTTGCTGATGGCGAACTCGTCGAAGTTGAGGATGGCGGTCTTGATGACGTGGACGGCCGGCAGGACGGTCATCCCGATGTTGATGGCGTTGCTCCTCTTCGGATCCAGAACCAGAATCTCAGACTTTTTGGTCTCCGGTCCTTTCTGTAGTTCATCCCACAGAGTTACAAACACTGTTAGAAAACTGCTCAGCAACTACATGATCAGGATCAACATCAGATCTGCTGCTGCTGCCATGGCAACCTGACCAACAGCGGTGGAAGAAGTACTCAGATACTTTAAGTGTGAACCAGATATTTTATGGTGTAATAATGAAGACACATCTTTGACATTTACTGTTACTGATCAGTTCACATACACACTGATATTAATCAATAAATATGAATCAATATTTGAATCACACAGTGTGCAGAGCTCCAGCTGAACCTCCTGCATGTTACATGTCGGCCTCCAGGAGGCGCCGGCAGGGTTTAAACTCTTATTAAAAGCTCTTTTCATCATTACTTTATTCTTTCAGAAGTGAGAGCTTCCCACAATGCATCTGTTTGTAGTCCTCCTGGCTCAAACAGCCTGGTTACCTTGGAGACGGGCAGTTCTTTGGCTTTGGACTCGAACAGGTGCTCGAGGCGGGCCGTGTCCACCGCCACCTTGTCCAGCGACGCCCACACCGTCCCGCGGCCGAACCGACACTTCTTGGGCCCGTCGCCCTGCTTCAGCTCCTTCCAGAACAACTTCACCGTCTTCTTCTTCTTCTGCTGCGAGGACGTCGCCGCCGCCGCCGCCGCAAAGGAAGGAGGAGGAGGAGGTAAGGGCGGAGCACCTGGTGGAGGGGGTGGGGGAGGAGCTAGACCACCTGGAGGAGGCGGGGGAGGAGGAGGAGGAGGAGGAGCCAGGCCCGGGCCGGGAGGAGGAGGAGGAGGCAGACCAGAGAGGCAGGAGGAAGAGGAGGAGTCAAAGGTGTCCATGTCCAAGACGTCGATGTCCTCCTCGTCCAGCAGGTCGGAGAAGTCCAGGTCTTTGATGCGCAGGGCGGCGGCGCTCGGCTGCAGCTGGTCCCAGGCGTCGCCGGGACCCCCGGGGCCCAGCGGGGTCATCTGGGTGGTCTCCAGGCGGCGGGCGTGACTCTCCACGTCGATGCTGCTCTGCTGCCGCAGCTGGCGGCTCTGCTGGGACACGATCGGTATCCAGTTTTATTTCATTATTATTATAGTTTAAATCGAGTTTATTACATTTTCATAGTTTTCACTCTGAGCTGCATGAAAGGTTCACTACTAATAAAGTTTGATTGATTACTGACAAAGTTCAAAATAAGAGAAACAGAGAACAGGAGGTTTAATTAAAACAGAATGATGATAAATGAAACGACTGATATGAAACAGAGTGTCAGTCAGATGAAACGTTTCTCTCTGCTGACATGAGGCATAGCAACAGTAACTAAGGGGAGGGGCTTTGGGAATGACCAATTAACTAATCAAACACATTGATCAACTGAGCTGTAAATAAGGACGTTAATGATCATCTGACCTGTTGTTCTTCAGCCAGTCGGGCCTTCGCCGCCTGGGCGGAGCCTTCCAGTCCTTCCAGCTCCGCCCTGCGGGAGGCGCTGCTCTCGCTGTGGCCGGCGGGCTCTTCTGAGCGCGCTCTGAAGCTGGACAGACGCTCCAACACGCGACCTCGACCGCCCAGATCTGCACCAGCTGAGAGGAGGAAAACACAGGGAGGTCTCACTCTGACTCGAATTACAAAACCAACGACAGAACAGAGACGTAAAAACACATTGATGTTTAATTCATTTTAATAAGCTTTAGTTTAATAACACTAAAGCAGGAGTTGACTGAATATGACTGGAAGAACAAAAAGTAACATTTAAAGGCTTTTATTGATCACTCACAGTTTATCGATCGTATTAGTGTAAATCAGTTCAGTCTCTGGTCACTACTCTCACCTGGCAGGAAGTTCCCCTCTTCCTCGGTGGTGTCAGGCGCGGCGGTGCTCGGGCTCAGAGGTGCTGCGGCGGAGTTCTTGGAGTAGAGCATGTCGAGCAGGAACTTCTTGTCGTTGGACAGCGTGCTGCACTGACGCTGCACCGACGCCGCTGCACACACACACCGTCACAATCAATCAATTAATGTGATCAGGTCCAACATGACTTCCACCAGACAGACAGCTGCAGGGGATTGTGGGTAACTGTAGTCTCACCTGTGTCATTCTGGGAGTCTGAGTGTCCGTTTGTGTCCGAGCCTGGAGACACAGAAGAAGATCAATACGAGATCAATAGATTTTTTGACACATTAACGTTACTGCCATGATGTCATCCTGAAGCTGCATGTTTACCATGAGGAGGCCGCTCCCCTCCAGCCGGGACGCCGCCGTCTCCGCCACCGCCACCGCCCTCTGCAGGCTGTGGGATCGGCGTTATGACATCATCAGCCGAGGACAGCTTAGACTGGCTGAGGTTTTTACTTCTTCTCTTCTTCTCCCACTGCTGGGCAGCCAGACTGCGCAGGAAGTTGTCTCTGCGGGGGGGGAGGGGGGGGGGGGGGGGGGGGGGGGGGGGGGGGCAGGAAACCAGGTGAGACAGAGCCAACATGGCCGACACGGCAGAATCACAGGACTCAGGTCGGACTGAATATATAATATATATTTAAATATATTTCATATTTGTCTTCATGTTTGGATCCAAACCAACAATGAACTGGTCTAATAACAGCTGATATATCTGATAACTGGTTCCTTCATTTTTTACTGGTTATTAATGATTTCATGAAGGTATTTTAACACTTTAAAATCATTCATGGATTTGACAAATATTACAAATTATCGATAAATTAAAATCAACTAAATATTAATTAAAAGCTTTTGAAATTAAGGTGATTTTAAGGGTTTTGTTCTCCGTCCCAAACACAGAAATACTCACTACAGCTCCACATGTGGATTCATCCGCCACTGAAAATAGTCCCAACAAACTCTATTTCCTCCCGTTTGATGATAAAAACTACAGCGAGCAGCTGTTCCAGGAAGTTACTGAGACTTACAAAAACAAAACTAGATATTTGTGATGTTTGAAGACAGAAACGTTGAGAAACTGACTAACGTGTTGTTGGTTTGGGTCTGAACATGAGATTTACTGACAAGAATAAAAATCCATGATTACTGTGAAACCTGAAGATGATCACGTGATCACATGATCACATGATCAGTCAGCAGGAGACGAATCAACGAGCAGCTTCACAAACAGTAAAAACACTGCAAACCCAAAACCAGCTCCAGCAATTAGACTCCACCCATCGATTAATAAAGAAGACCAGAGGATCAGCCCCGCCACCCGCTACACACACACAATACACACAATACACACACACACACACACCCGCTACACACACCCGCCACACACACACACACACACACACACACACACACACACACACCAGCTACACACCAAATCACTGCAAAATCTTCAAACCAACAAGCTCTGATTTATGACTTTAATATGTGAAGATGTAGACAAGCGCGCGCACACACACACACACACACACACACACACACACACACACACACACACACACACACACACACGCAGAGCGAGGCCCCGGCAGTCCTGTCACCAGCTCCCAGCATGCAGTGGGGCTGCAGCAGTACTTACTCAAACATCCTCAGAACCGGCTTGTCCAGATTTACATTACAGTCAACTGGGCTGCAGAGACACAACACAGAGCTGAGCTACACACACACACACACACACACACACACGCACGCACGCACGCACACACACACACACACACACACACACACACAGGACCCGGCCTGAACCAGTTCTCAGGTCCACAGGTTGTAGTCCACCAGCAGGGGGCGCCACAGTCAGGATTTATTAAATCTTAGAATTAGCAGTGTGACACTCTGAAGAGACCAGTTAAAGGTTAACTTAGAGTCCACAGACGTCTACGGAGGCCCTGAGGGGTCATTTAATAAACCAGGTGTGTTTGATCTCTTTATGAATGTGTGTCATGAACATACAGAGGAGAGAGAGGACGAGCAGAGACACGGGAGGAAAATAACTCCTGACTGGATAAAATAATGGAGTAACGTCACCTACTGGTTTCTGGACTCCTGTTTCAAAGCCTCAAGTTTGGGATTTTGACCGTCGCCATCTTGTTTTTTAGAGCGGGAGGTGATGAGAGTGAGGAGCAGGGGAGGAGCTCCCCTCACACATCGCTGTGGTAACGACTTGTCAGTTATAAAGTAACCACGCCCCTAAAGCAGACGCTGCTTTATCGTCTATTTTACTGTAAATGGACCATAATTGACTAAATGAACATCAAGCTGTTTTGAAGAAGACTTGAAACTAGTGATTGAGACCAGAAACTCATCAGGAAACACTTCACTGAGGTCATAAATCCAGTGAGCAGTAGGATCATTCTATACAGTCAGACTTCTTTAAGGAGCCGGTGGCGTCGCCCCCTGCTGGCCGTCAGAGAGAACGCAGGTTTAAAACACGTCTGCTTAGCTTCACTCTTCAGACCCGGAGACTCCTGCTTGGACATAACAGAAGGAACCGGCGCTCAACATTCTTCAGCTTCTGTTGTCAGATAACGGAACGAATACTAAATTTGACCACAGTTCATAAAATCATTATTTAATGATCACGACGTCGTCTGACTACATGTTACATACATACAACACGTTCATAACAGCAGCTGAGCTGTCAGATCGACTCTACTGACATTTAAAATGTGTCACACATGTGTCTGTTCGTGGTCATAAAGTGATGACGGCTGGTCAACAGGAAGTATTTATGATCATATTTCACATCTGATGTCTGACAACAGAAACAGAAAATATGTAAATGAGAACATCTGGTGGCTTCGGCTGCATTCAGGAGGAGGCAGGTCTGTCAAACACGCTCGCTTCATTAATCTCTTTGTTTTCATTTTTCTCTGTCACATGACCCCTCAGGGCCTCCGTAGATCTCTGACATGAGGTCGATGTAAAAAGGTCCAACAGCAGAGACACAGACGGACAGTTTATCAGCGAGTCTCAGAGCTGGAAGGAAACTAGAGACGCTGCTTCTCATCACCATGACAACAACACAACAGTTTAACCTGAGGAAACCCCACCAGTCCAACACACACACACACACACACACACACACACACACACACACACACACACCCACACACACACACACACACACACACACACCCACACACACACACACACACACACACACACATCATCCTCTGCTCAGCTGCATCAACACTTCAGAAAAACAAAATTAATCTTTAAGATTTCCTGAAAAAACAAATAAATCTTTTTAAATGAAATCAGGTTCATTCTTCAGTTCTGAGTCTGTTTCTTTATAATAATAATAATAATAATAATAATAATAATAATAATAATAATAATAATAATAGAAATAATGTTTCAGCTGCAGAACTCACAGACAGACTTGATGTTTTCATGTCATTCATAAAACTATTTGACCAACCAAGGATCAGTCAGTGTGCCAATATCCTCACAAAAAGATGAAAACATAAAACCAAACCAGGAGGAAGAGGAGGAGGAGGAGGAGGAGGAGGAAGAGGAGGAAGAGGAGGAGGAGGAGGAGGAGGAGGAGGAAGAGGAGGAGGAGGAGGAAGAGGAGGAGGAAGAGGAGGAGGAGGAGAGCTGACTGACAGGTTTATTCATCCAGCAGACAGCAGCTTCATCTGAGTTACTGATGTTTGTCTCATGTTCACCATCATAACAACGTTCCTACGTTACAATAAAAGATATTTTCCAATTCGGATAATTTGACAAATAAAATGAAGATTTTCATTTATGACTCGATGTTAACGTGAAGATTCCTGAACTGAACCTGATGTGAAGAAATCATCCAGTATATGCAGCTGAGCAGCAGACTGACAACTACACACACACGGGAGGAGGAGGAGGAGGAGGAGGAGGACATGATGAAGGAGGAGGAGGAGGAGGAGGACATGATGAAGGAGGAGGAGGAGGAGGACATGATGAAGGAGGAGGAGGAGGAGGGAGACGTGTACTCACCAGAAGACGTCAGCCTCCCCAGAGCTGGGGGAGGAACGAGGGAGGAGAGGAGGAGAAAAGAGGAGGAAGGAAGTTTGGAGGAGACAGAAAGAGAAAAAGATCAGAAACATTTTAACGTTTTAACGAAGAGAAACGAGGACGAGAGACGACGTCATCGTGACATCATCATGACATCATCACAGAGACACTGAAGCACAACTTCCTGTTTCTAAATCTAAAGTCAAAAACACAAATCACAGCTGATCCAGACATGATCCAGACATGGTCCAGACATGGTCCAGACATGGTCCAGACATGGTCCAGACATGATCCAGACATGGTCCAGACATGGTCCAGACATGGTCCAGACATGATCCAGACATGGTCCAGACATGGTCCAGACATGATCCAGACATGGTCCAGACATGATCCAGACATGATCCAGACATGATCCAGACATGATCCAGACATGATCCGGACATGATCCGGACATGGTCCAGATATGGTCCGGACATGGTCCGGACATGGTCCAGACATGATCCGGACATGATCCGGACATGGTCCGGACATGATCCAGACATGATCCAGACATGATCCGGACATGATCCGGACATGGTCCAGATATGGTCCGGACATGGTCCGGACATGGTCCGGACATGGTCCAGACATGGTCCAGACATGATCCAGACATGATCCGGACATGATCCGGACATGATCCGGACATGGTCCAGATATGGTCCGGACATGGTCCAGACAAGGTCCAGACATGATCCGGACATGATCCGGACATGGTCCGGACATGATCCAGACATGATCCAGACATGATCCGGACATGATCCGGACATGGTCCAGATATGGTCCGGACATGGTCCGGACATGGTCCGGACATGGTCCAGACATGGTCCAGACATGATCCAGACATGGTCCAGACATGATCCGGACATGATCCGGACATGATCCGGACATGATCCGGACATGGTCCAGATATGGTCCGGACATGGTCCAGACAAGGTCCAGACATGATCCGGACATGATCCGGACATGGTCCGGACATGGTCCAGACATGATCCAGACATGATCCGGACATGATCCGGACATGATCCGGACATGGTCCAGATATGGTCCGGACATGGTCCGGACATGGTCCAGACATGGTCCAGACATGATCCAGACATGATCCAGACATGGTCCAGACATGATCCAGACATGATCCAGACATGATCCAGACATGATCCAGACATGGTCCAGACATGATCCAGACATGGTCCAGACATGATCCAGACATGATCCCAAAATAATAAAGAAATGATATTAAAAGAAAACGAACCCAAAACTCCAGAACATGAAACACAGATGATCCAAATGAACAACAAACTGAACAGATATGAAATAGAAAAATAAGGAAATGATCCAGAAATGGGAGAAAAAACCAAAAACTCCAGAAAAGATGAAGAATAAAATCCAGAAATAACAAAACAGATGATTCAGAAATGAACAAGAATTTATATAAAGAATTCCAGAGATGACCTGGAGGTAATCCTGAAATAATAAAGAAATGATCCGGGAATGATCCGGGAATGATCCGGGAATGATCCGGGAATGATGTGTAGTATCATCTGAACAAACTGAATCAAAGAAACTGAAGTCTTCTAAAACAGCAAAAAAACTTCAACAACCAAAAGGAAAAAATAACAGCCACTATTCATCTACAGCATCGCAGTTACCATAGCGACGTTACCACGGTGACCATACATCCCAGTTTACCTGCTTTACTTACTTGAAACTGGTTTTAGTTTCCGTCTTGTTGCTCGGCTGCTCTGAGTTCAACTGGGGAGACTTCTGCTGCTGAGAGACGTCTGAGGAAGAGGAGCTGCAAACACACACACACGTATACACACACACACACACACACACACACACACACACACACACACACACACACACACACACACACACACAGGGAGAGAATGAGTGAACAGCCAAGAATGGAGAGACTCTGGTTTCCAAACATTGTTTTCTGCCAGTTCATTCCACTGCTGCCCTGTGTGTGTGTGTGTGTGTGTGTGTGTGTGTGTGTGTGTGTGTGTGTGTGTGTGTGTGTGGTGTGGTGTGTGTGTATATGTGTGTGTGTGTGTGTGTGTGTGTGTGTGTGTGTGACCTCTCTGCATCCAGAGATCAAATCTTTTGATCAGTGCTGTTAACTGATGATTATGTTCATTCATCATTTTGATCAATTTGTCTTTAAAAACATCAGAAAACCATAAAACACGCCGTCATTATTTTCTAGCTCAACATGTTTTCAGATGTCTTGTTTTGTCCAACAGTCAAAACCAAAGATATTCAGTTTACTGTTATGTAAGAGGAGGAAGAGGAAGAGGAGGAAGAGGAGGAAGAGGAAGAGGAGGAAGAGGAGGAGGAGGAGGAGCAGCAGAAGAAAAAGCAGAAGAAGAGGGAAAATTCTCTCCTTTGAGCAGCCATCAGTTGATTTAAATTTATATCTATCAGACACAAGACTTGTTCGATCAGTTTATTGATCCTTTGACTGATCGACTTCTGATTAAACGTAATGATCTCACTCTGCAGCTACCTGCTGTCCACAGGGGAGGTCAGAGGTCAGAGGTCAGCACCTCGCTGTGCATCATGTGATCACAACATTCACCAGAAGCCCCTCATTACTCCTTCACAGCGTCAGTTTACAGGTTAGTAGTTCAAGTTATCGTTCTGTTAATAAGGAAACGATTCAGAAAAGATCAACAGACAAAGATCCTGAAATGATTTTTTAAAAATTTCCAGAAAAGATCTAAATATAATAATAATAAAAAAATCATAAATAAGTGAAGAGATGATCCAGAAATAAAAAACTCAAACTGGAACCCTTCAGATTTTACAGACCGCTGCACGCCGCGGCCTGCAGGAGGCGCTGCGGCCTGCAGGAGGCGCTGCGGCCTGCAGGAGGCGCCGCAGCAGCGCTGTGACTGTTAGACTGTTAGTGGTGAAGTTACAGCTCAGTCCGGGTGTCACAGACCTGCCGCCGGTCGGAGACTCCTCAGAGATGGAACTGGTTTTGGAGAACAGCCGAGACTTCCTGCCCAGACCCAGAACAGACATGTGGTGGCTGAGGAAAGAGCGACTCCTATTGGTCGAGACGAGCCACCGCAGGGAGAGCGAGGAGAGAGGAGAGAGAGAGAGGAGAAAGAGAGAGTAGAGAGAGAGAGGAGAGAGAGAGGAGAGAGGAGAGAGAGAGGAGAGAGAGAGGAGAGAGGAGAGAGAGGAGAGAGAGGAGAGAGGAGAGAGAGAGAGAGAGAGGAGAGAGAGGAGAGAGAGGAGAGAGAGAGAGGAAGGAGGGAAACACCAACACCAGATGTTAAACAGTTAAACGTCACCCAGAATAAAACCAGTAGAAGCAGAAACCAGCAGAGATCAGAGTGTAAACTTCATCATCATCATCATCATCATCATTAATCATTAATTGTATCAGCTGATTGATTGATTTTGTTTTTCTTATCATTGATTTTCTTTGTGTTTGACTGAATCTTGTTTCATGTTTTAGAGTCTCTGCTGTGAAATGATGCTTAACAAATATCTGACTGTATATTAATATCAGCACATGAAACAGATTGGAGCTGCAGCTAAATCAATCTACCAATCATTATTTATGATTAACTGATGACTTGATTGGTCAATGAAACATCCTGGAGTCCATGATGTCATCAACAACAGTCCAAAACTCAACAATATTCATTTTACTCAACATTAGAGAAAGAAAAGCAAGCAAATGACTGAAAATATGATTCAATGATTATAATTCAGTAGCTGCTGTTCAACATTTAACTGACTGATGTTTGCAGCTGTTCAGTTCAATAATAAATAATAATAAATCTCATCATGTTGACAACATGCTCAGAATCCTGCAGAGACCAAACATGAGCAGAAACGTTGTGCTTGTGCCCACCGAGGACAAACATTCCTGCTGATTGAACTCAGAGAGACGCTGCGTCCAAATCAAACAGCAACAGTCTGTCGGTCTAAACTTGGTAAAGCTGAGAGAGGCCGACCGGTCCGACCGTAACACCGGGGGGGAGACTTCCTCACTTCCTCTTCCTCACATCACAGTCAAAACATAGTGAAGCTTCTCTTCACTGCTCTGCACTCATCACTTCATCTGATGATTAGTGATACTTCTGATGAGTTGAGATGATTAATGACGTGGATCCTCTAATGTGAAGACGTCTCACTCTGCTGCTGGAACTACACAAACACTCTATACTGTAT
>NC_056533.1:39973795-39980814 GCF_910596095.1 Thunnus maccoyii | reverse complement strand
AAATATGTGTTAGAGGCTTTAAATCGGCTGCAGTTTGTTGGGTTTTGAGGACTCACCAGGCTTCCTGTCAGCGTGTAGAGCCACTGAACCGTCTCAGTGTGGTTTATCACTCCGTTCATACCGTCCACAAACAGCATGATCTGACTGAGAGCTGAGGACAGACAGACAGACAGCAGAGAGACAGACAGACAGACAGCAGAGAGACAGACAGACAGACAGACAGCAGAGAGACAGACAGACAGCAGAGAGACAGACAGACAGACAGCAGAGAGACAGACAGACAGACAGACAGCAGAGAGACAGACAGACAGCAGAGAGACAAACAGAGAGATAGCAGACAGACAGACAGACAGCAGAGAGACAGACAGACAGACAGCAGAGAGACAGACAGACAGACAGCAGAGAGACAGACAGACAGACAGACAGAGACAGAGAGACAGTTAGATGAGTGCTGGTCTTGAGGTTTCCACAGACGGGTCCAGCAGCTCTACAGGAACATATAATCTGCGGCGCTGACTCAGCTCTCTGTGGGTTTGTTGGACGTGTGAAGCTGAAGCTCCGTGTTTCCATCCTCTGCGGCTTCAGACTGACGGATTACAAACCTGACTGATGGGGCTGCTGCTGCTCAGGGGCCCCGAGTACCAGAGGATGTCTACGAGCTGTGAACAGCTCCTGAAGTAAAACTTTCACAAGATAGAAATACCACAAAGAAACATTTTGTGGAGCAGGAAAGAGTTTTTTCTTATTTAATATCCTGTTAATGATCTTGTGACACCTCAGACTGATGTTGTGGAGTCTGTCTGACCATCAGATGAGCTCCAATAACCTTCATCATACTCTTAGTAGAGTGAAGAGAGAACAGCAGCTGTGGTGGATCTGTGGTCACAGTGATCTGCTTTAGTATAACAATGACGTGGAGTCAGAGGCTCAACAGTTTAACTGTTTCTGCAGCAAACAGCAATCTGACTTCATAACTAGTTCTCACAAACTCTACATTGCAGCAGATGGTTTGTTATTTGTGAGTTTACTGTCTAAACACAAAAAAGTGGATATAGATCTATTTTTAATCAAATAATTTCTACTTTTTTTAACTAGCTGAGATGCTCAATGAGAACACAGTCTCAATGCTCCTGTTTAACTTACTAGACCAAGTGAAGTCACAACACTTTATTTTCACTTTTCGTCTGTCTCGTGTGCATCTGAACACACTCAATGCACTCATATTTTAATCAGTACAGCTGTTTACACAGGCAGACAAGTGGCTCACGAGTAACTGTGACCTGAAGTCTGTTGTCTTCTGTTTGATGTGTGTTACTACGGTGATTGTGTGTTGGACTCTGACTGCTGCCAAAACATGGATGACCTACTGTCAACACTGTGCCTGAACGCCTCCTGTGTGACTCAGGACTGAAGCTGCTGCGACAATCCTCAGACTGATTCTGTGTAGACGAGTAAAAACAACAGCAAACACCTGCTGCGGCGCTCCTGGTGACTCTCAGTTCTCTCTTCTACAGTTCAGATCAACAGGAAACTCTCCTGGGCAAAAGACGAACAGAGAAGGCGTGTTTCAGCCAGAAACATCCAATCACAGAGCTTAAACTCTGATTGGTGCGTCATTAATGGCGGATGGAGGCTGACAGGTCGCTCCACACTTTCATTTGATGTCGGGAACCTGGAGAATGTTGTTATGTCGTCGACACCATATTTTCATGTTCTGCTGTGCCTTGTGACTGAGTAGTGTCACTGACGTCGCCATGGAGATCGTAGTTTTCACTGAACTTCCTCATTGATATTTTGATCTGTAACTTTTACGTTTAATTAGTGATGGTCGGGATGATATAATGTAAGTGAACAAGCTGGCTGGAGGACAGTGTCTGGTTACCATGGAGAGCACTGAAACCTGTTGCCAAAGCATGAATTGAAAACATTGTGTGACTCTTTAGTCTCCGTTGAGCGACCTGCCATAAACCAGCCTTTATTTACTATCTGCAGTTCAGTAACTACGGTGACGTGTTTTAAATTCACTACCGCTCTAATTCTGGCTTCATCTCCACAGCAACAGCAGCAGCAAGGCTCATGGGTATTGTACTATTTAGAGCCGTCCATCAAACTGACGTACAAAACTAGAACTGCAACGATTTAGTCAATCAACAGAAAAACTATTTTCATAACCGAATAATCTTAATTTACTGGTTCCAACTTCTCAAGTGTGAGGATTCTTGTTTTTTTCTCTCGTTTTCTTTGTTCTCTGTGATGTTAAACTGAATGTATTTGGGGGTTTTGTATTGTTGTAGACAAAAGACCTTTTGAAGAATTATTAAGATAATCTTTCACTATTTTCTGACATTTTATAGACAAAATGATCAATTAATCGAAAAAAAAATCTGCACATTAATCGATTATGAAAATAATTGTTAGTTGCATCTCTAAACAAAACCTGATTTCTCAGGAATGAAGTTGCAACATGATGGTCACATAATCCAGGACAGTTTCTGTCTTCAGCAACATTGAGGATATTTTTTAAAGAAACAACTGAAAACGCAGCTGTGAGCAGCAGCTGATCACACTGATCATTAAAGCCTGATCATTAAAACCTGATCATTAAAACCTGATCATTAAAGCCTGATCATTAAAACCTGATCATTAAAGCCTGATCATTAAAACCTGATCATTAAAACCTGATCATTAAAACCTGATTTTTAGGGAGTTTTTCCGTATTTGAGGTTTATGGACGGAGGATGTCGTGTTTCTGTACAGCCTGTAAAGCTAACGTGTGATTCGTGATATTGAGCTCTATGAATAAAACAAACCTCTCAGGATGTAGTTCTGGTAGTTGTGGTCGGCTTCTGCTCCGACTTTAATGAAACACGTCAAACCTTCAGACGCCACGAACTCTGGAACCAGGTCTTTATCATCCTGCAGACAGAAGAGACACACAGGTCATCTGTTAACTCTCTACTGTCAGTCTTTAAACCATCATTACAGAAGAAGCCTGATGTATCACAGATGTTCTGTTATTGTTTGGGTGAATGAAGATGCTGTTTCTACTGAAGTGAAACTAGTGACAGTATCATATTGTGACACATGGACGAGTCGTTTCTGACACTGTTCAGACTGACAACATGTTTGAACCTGGAGATCAAGCTGTGTTTGAATACGAGATAAAACACTGATGTTAAAGAGAGAAGCCAGCGAGTTACCTGGAAGAGCTGCTTGAGAGAGAAGAGAGATCGTCTGAGCTCCGGACCGTGAGAGTTATACAGCTTCTCTGAAACACAGCGAGACACACGGAAAACTATCAGTGATGATACGACTGTATGGTCAACAACATCCTGACAATCATTCAAACATTAACATAAAACAAAAAGACAACATTATGGTGGAGATCTCAACATCACATATAATGTAAATAAGACAAATGTTATGATTGTTAGAAGAAGGGAAGACAGATCTGTGCTGTCGCCCAATAAGCAGCAGTGATGAAGAAGCCGACCAATGAGGGGACAGAGGAAGCTATCGTAGCTTATTAGCTTCCAGTTTTATTGAATCTCATCTGTCAGACTACAAACTGCTCAGAGACAATAACTGTTTATTGAATAAAGTGATGAACAAAATGCCAAAAGAGAGAAAACACAACCGTAGAGAGAAGACAGACAGCAGCTCGCTAAGCGTTACCACGACAACAAACTACTAGAACAAAATGTCTCACAGAGACGTGAAGATTCATTTCACTGACACTCGGTGGTGTGAGAACGTCCTGAGTTTGTTGTGTGTGTTGATGGAAGTGTGTTGTTACACACTGTGATAACAGGATGTTCGTGTGTGTGTGTGTGTGTGTGTGTGTGTGTGTGTGTGTGTGTGTGTGTTGTTACACACTGTGATAACAAGTTCACCATCATCATCTCTGTGGTCATTCAAGTGAATTCAATTGTTTCTCTCACATTCCTGACAGTCCTGTGGGTTCCAGGATGTGTGTGTGTGTGTGTGTGTGTGTGTGTGTGTGTGTGTGTGTTTAAAGTTGAGTCAAAACTGACTTCTGATGTAAGTGAATCATGCAGGATGTGAATACAGAAATGATTGTTTATCTTTTAAATATATATACACTGATATATACATTGATCATATCATTGATCTGATCATTTGATCAGTTCTTGTTCCTGGGGAGGGAGGGGGGGGGGGGGGTTGTTAGTCACTAATGAAGCCTGAGGAGATTCCTTTAAACATGGAGAGACTTCTTTGGAGGATGGATGGGGGGGTTGGGAAGTGTTTCCAGAGAGGAATGAAACTATTTCCTGTTTGTTTCTGTCAGAGGTCACGACCCCTGACTCACTCTGGATTTCAGAGGAAACGGGAGATTTTAAATTGAGTTCATACAGCAGAGACGCTGCAGCTGTTCATCACAAGGTTCAATCCCCGAATCCTCCTGAGGGTCAAACCGATCCTGAAGGTCAAACTGACCCTGAAGGTCAAACTGACCCTGAAGGTCAAACTGATCCTGAAGGTCAAACTGATCCTGAGGGTCAGAGCTGCAGCTCTCTGCCATCAGTGAGTCTATATAATATAATATAATATAATATAATTACATTTCCCATAATGAATCAAAGTGTTGTCCATCCCAGAGAGGGGGGGGGGGGGGGGGGGGGGGGGGGGGGGGGGCGACGGGGCGACGGGGCGCCGTGGTGACGACTCGGCTGCTCACATGAAAAGTGGTTTCTGATTAAAATGATTCATTAATATTATTCAATTTATTTTAATGTTGTAAAATTATTTTCTATATTCATTTTTGGTTTTATTCATTTTCTCATTTTGATTATACTAATATTATTTTATTGTTATTATTATTATTAAATCTATTTTATTACATTTCTCATCATTTTTAGTCTCAAACTGTTGAACTGTCGACATTTATTCTGTTTTATTGGCTGATCAGTTGTCTGTGAAGCACTTTCAACTCTAACCTGTATGAAAGCTGCTGTACTAATAAAGTTTGATTGATTGATTGATTGATTGATTGATTGATTGAAGCACCCAGCAGCACAGTAACAGATATCTAGCATCAGTAATGATGAAACATCATCTGAGAAATGAAACTTCATTTACTATAATAAACATCAAAACAAACAACGCAAATATTCAGTTCACCATATTATCATCATCATCATCATCATCATCATCATCATCATGGCTGCCAGAAGCACGTGACCTGCAGTCTGAAGTAAAGTAAACGGTAGCGGAGACAGTAGAAGAAAAAAGAAATAAAGTTTTAAAACAGGAAGTAAGAAAATGAGATGAATCAAAGCGAGAAAATGAGGATATGAAACAGAAATAAACACACACACACACACACACACACACACACACACTCACACACACACACACAGGCTCAGTATCCGCAGCACGCCATGGCAGCAGGAAGTCATGGGGGTCGGTTGTCATGACAACAGGAACTATAAATCAGGCTCTGTTGTCACTCCCAAGGTTGACCAACAGCTGTGCAGACGCCAGAACACCAACAACGACGATCCTTTAACCGTGTTCACGACTCTTCCTCACCTTCATCATCACATCTCGACCGGCTGCTGTGACCTCAGGTGACCTCAGAGGAGGTCCATGTGACAGTCAGAGATATTAACAGCAGGTGATGTAACACAACATGATGCTGCTGCTGACAGAAACATCTGCACATCAGGAAACCGGCAGCGAGCATGACGACCACATGCTGAACAGAATATGAACTTTGCATTAAATTCTTGTTAGAGAGAAAACATGAAGACGAAGGTGAAACTAGAACCTGTTGAGTTTCCTGCGTGAGGCTCAGCGTGAGCAGACGGACACGTTTGTCTGATAAAATCTGCAATAAAATAAAACTTTATTTTCCAGCAGCAACAAAAACTCAAAGCAGCTGAGCGTCACGAGACAAAAGTGCTTCATAAAATTCAATAAATGTGTTGCAAACATGTGAATGTTTCCTTTGATGCTCTTCACTCAGTAAATGACTTAAACGTATCAAATGAATTCTTCTGGACTTTATTAATCTACTAAACGTTCATCAGATAAAGAACAAAAGAACACACTGAAGCTTTCTGACATGATGTCTAAAGAAAAACAAAACGCATCGTCATGCTATGTATTTAATTATTATTTACGTATTTACTGCGTCATGAGTTTCATCAGCTGATGTCAGCACTGTTAAGCTCCGCCCCCAAGCTGTGATTGGACAGTTCTATTTTGACATGATCAACATATGACCAATGAACATTTACGCCACAAGGAGAAACTATTCAGTTCTAAAAGCTAAATATGTTTTTCATCTGATTATGAGATAAAAACAATAACAAGAGTTATTTTATATTCCTTCCGTACATTCATCACGTTAATGAAGCAGCGTCGTGGGATCAGTCCATGTGTTGCCTTCTAATAGTTCAAAGCTTATTAGTCTTTGTGATGATCAATGTTCTGATTGGCTGAGCGCCTGCTGGCGTCCGTTACTGGCTGACGGCGTCTAAAGACAACAAGGAAGAGACGCGTTTACATCTCAAAACACAATAAATACACAGTCTGCCGTCCGGTTGACATCAGCGGCTGTTTGTGTGGAACGAAAACAGGAAGACAGACTGAAAACTAAACTACAACCGGAGCAACAGGAAGCCTGAGCACACCCTCACTGATCAATCACTCTGATCACTATATCAGAAACATTCTGATCACTATATCAGAATCATCTCCACTGAGTCTTCGTCCTCACAAAGGCTACAACTAACGATTATTTTCATCGTTAATTGATTAATCACTTTCTCTATGAAGAGTCTAAGATGATGATGACAAAAGTATTCAGTTTATGATCAATGTTTCAAATCATCATGTTTGAGATTATTAATCAATCATCAAATTAGTTCCAAACTAATATTCTGTTGATCGACTAATCAATTAATTGACTAATCGTTGCAGCTCTAATTTATTTTTCAAAATAAAAGATCTACAAGACAGAATTGAATCAGACATACAGTATATTAAAAAAA
>NC_056533.1:39826295-39968795 GCF_910596095.1 Thunnus maccoyii | reverse complement strand
AAGAGTTATCATCCAGAGATTTCACAGGAATCCAAACAGATTAAACCCTGCAGCGTGATCGTCATAACGAGCAGAGGATGAACATGACGACTTCGTTATTTCAGGCTGCGTCTCCACACAGTTTGAGTCGATCATTAACTTCAGACGGAGCGTCTATCAGCTGATCAGGGAATTAGATGCTAAAAAAAAGACTGTAAATGTGGCAGAGCACATTAATACATCTGACATCATCAAGGCATGAAGATGAGTCCAGTTTCTTTCCTTTAATCACATCACTTCCATCCACTTCGTCCTCCGAACTACATTTCCCGCCAGTTTGCTTAACGAGCCGTTAGAGGCAGAAACTTAAACGATCTCCAACATATAAGAAGAATGACGCGCTCCGCTTAGCATCAATAACTGACACGATGCGCTTCCTCTCATCACAAACACACTCAGACTCGACTCTCCTTCACTTCCTGCGGCGGCCAGCGGAGCGTCTCTCAGCGCCTCCTACTGGCCGCACAGAGAGCAGCACATGACGCTCCAGAGGGAAGACACACTTAAAGAACTGTGAACTCGTCCTTTAATGGTTAGTGTATCAATGAGGACGTTGTATTTCTAACTTATACAAGCGGTTGTGGCTCAGGAGGCAGAGCAGGTCGTCCACTAATCAGAAGATCGGCGGTTCGATCCCCGTCTCTCCCAGTCCGCACGTCGAAGTGTCGCTGAGCGGCGTGTGAGTGTTGATGTGTTTTAAAGGTGCTTTCAGTGGCTGACGGACTAGAACGGTGTTATATAAGTGCAGTCCATTGATTGTTTATAGTCCTGCAGCACGTTTAGTGCTTAGTGAACGTCACCATCACGACTTTATGAACTTTTAGCCGTCGGCTGTCTGCTGCTGTGACGACCTGTAGCATTAATGAAGCCTCATTACTCCCCAAACTAACGAAGACTTTACAAACTCCAGCAGAGGATCACTCTGCTCCGACGACGGTGAACTTCTTCACTTCATTCCAGCGTTTCCTTCAGAACTACAACACGAGGACACCGTCACTTTCCTCAAACTGGGACCCAGCTGACAAAGCTGAAACCCACAGCCTCTGTCTACTGTACACCCGGAGAACAGCGTCCAACAGCTGGGACACGTGTACGACTGTTGTTGGGAATCTAACCCACGACTTACAGGAGACAGTGTCAACCGCTGAGAGTCTGAACTACAACCGACTGTCAGGATCAAACCAACAACAAAACATGGAAGGAAACACAGTCACAGCCTGAGAAATGATGTCATCAATGGCCGCCAGCCAACCTGGCGCGCACACACACACACACACACACACACACACACACACACACACACTTCTTCTTCTTCTCATTTTCACAGGTTTTTCTTTGGTTTCAGTCTTACTTTGGATGTGAAGAAAACTTACAAGACGTGAATTAAACTTTCTTAATTTGCTTTTTTTGAGTTTTCAGTCGTGTTTCTGACTTTTACGAGCTGCTGAGAAGCACCTGAACGCCTCATCATAGACCTGCCTGTCTGGAGATCAGGACATGAACAAACGTGACTCATCAGAGAATTAACTGCGACGTCATGTTTACACATATGAAGGGTTTTATTCCTGCGTCATGTTTTTGGTTGAAGGTGACCTTGACGTGTCCTTCAGGCTCGTCAGTGAAGAGAAATGTCCTGATTGGCTCTGTAAGTGATGCGTTTATGAGTCGTATCTGTGCTGATATTCACTGGAGTTCTGACGAGATGTTGACAATGAGCTTATTAAAAACGCTGTTTTGACAGAAACTGTCTGCGAGCAGACGGGAACACTAAATTAAACCTTTTTAAGGTTTTTATTGAAACAGTGATGATTCTGTCATTAATCACAGCAGCTCGTTAAGATAATGAACGACAGCTTCATCAGTGAGAAACAACTCAAACTTATTAACAACATGAAATAAACATCTGGCTGGAGGTCACCTGATTAACTGGACAAATACATCAACTCAGTGACAACAGTGAGGTTATGATGTAGAGTCGTTATCTATCTTATCAGGTACGTTATCGCTCTTCCTGTCAGGGTCATACAGGAAACAGCCAGGTGCTCATCTCTGTGAAGATTTATTACGAGTTAGAAAATAAATAAATCTGGAGATGTGGAGTTAGAGAGAAGTGAGGTTAGCATCTCTGCTGGAGGCTAACAGCTACTAGCATCACACACCATAGTGTCCGGGTGCATTGTGGGTAATGTAGGCGGCAGGTTTTGACGAGGAAGAAGAACGTTTGAATCTCTGCTGCTTCGATTCTCATCTGTTAAGAAACTGTCCATCATGAGTCTGATGATGAATCTGTAGAGGAGTCTTCATCAGTACATGATGAAGATGCATCACTACTTACCATTTTAATTCTAATCTGCATATCTGATTGTTTTCTTATTTTACAGTCTCCACATCATTGAGCTTGAAGCGACATTTCTGCATCATATCTTTGAACAGATGTCCTTAAATTACCCAAATCATCTGCACATGAAACTTTCACATAACGTGTCGACGTGTTTCTGTGTTTTGAATGTTTTTCTCTTATCAAATAATAATAATAATAATAATAATAATAATTCATGATGCGAGATGATGAAACAGGATTCATTCAGCTTCTCAGTGTTAATCTGAGTCTTCAGGTCTATAATCTCACAACAACAACAACACTGATCATATTTACTTTGGCTTTCTGTTTCTGCTCCTGAGTCACATCAGTATCACTAATATATCATCAATAAAGAAAACAGCTGACGACACTTCAAGAGAAAAACGACAAGCAGCGACAGGAAGTGGCGTCAGGTTAAAGTTGCTCTGGAACTAAACTCGGCACAAAGACGTGTTTGTTTACCGCTGCAGGAGAGAGAGAGAGAGAGACAGAGAGAGAGAGAGAGAGAGAGAGAGAGACAGAGAGAGAGAGAGAGAGAGCCACTCTTAGCTCAGGCCTTGAAGAAGGAAGCATGATGGGAAATCCCCTCCGGAGAAGGAAGGGCGGGGTCATGCCAGGCAGCGAGGGAGGGGGGAGGGGGAAGAGGAGGGGGGAGGAGGAGGAGGAGAGGGGAGGAGGAGGGGGAGGAGGAGGGGGGAGGAGCGGCCGACAGCAGGGACTCTGGGAAAGTTCAGTGTTTCCCAGAAAAGGTGAAGCTGTATCTCAACAACAGATTTCCAGAAACGTCAGTGAAGAGCTTCCTGCTCTCCAGAGGATGAAACCTGCAAACTTTAATGACTAATCATATAAAAACAACCACAGCAACACACTGATCACTGATCACTGATCACGCTGATAGAAAGCAGCGGCTGTGCTCAGAGTTTTGCATGTGTGCAGGTTTGAACTCGTTCATGTTTCCAGCTGCTGACAGATCAGATTTCTCTGACTGTGACTTGATGCTTCTCTTTCAGTCCCTGCACAACTTTTCTTTCTTTCATTATTTCACACAATGAAAGTGAAAAGCAGCTGAAGCCTCTTTAGTTTCGTGTCCGTTCTTTCCTGCTGCTGCCAACAGGAATGCAGCAGCAGCACAGCAGAGTCAGATAAGACCAAAAAAAGCTCCTCAAACTCTGCTGGGATGAAAACGGCAACAATGAAACAGAGGCTTGTTCTGAACGGAGCCGAACAGAAACTACAGCGTGAACTCTCAGAGGAGGAAAACTGTTAACAACCCAACACAAACACAGGCAGCAGGCCGGAGGCCCAGATAACAACTGAACTGAGGGCTGTTCACTCCGACTGCACAGAGGAACCGAGGGAAGCCAGACTTCCCTCCAAATGTAGAGAATATTTAACCCGATGATGAAAAGAACATCAGCAGATTAACAGTCGCTGCCGTTAAACTGTCACAGAAGAAGAAGAAACAATAAGATAATGTCATTAAAAGGAGCTCAAATGATGGAAAACATGATGGAAATTTGTGTTTGTTTCATGAGTTCATTTGAGGAAGGTTACAGTCTCCTCATGTTCATGTTTCTGATATGCAAATAAAAAGCAGGAGGATGGAAACACAGAGAGCAGATCAGTCAGGTCAGCGCTCTGACACCGACAGCTCTGCAGCTGGAATCAAACATGCTACCGAGTTAATCTTCTCTCATTAAATATCTCGGTTTCTCTTCTTTGATGTTTGTGTAGAGAGAGGCCGCCGGGTCATAACTCTCTCGTTTATTTCTCTCCTCTGCAGAGACGCAGCGAGGTGCTGCAGCGACGTCATCCAGCAAGACGCCTCGCTGGCCAATCACGTGCACGCAAACACAACATTCCTGACGGATACAGTGACTTCACAACATGAATGTGTGTTTCTGCTGTTTAGTTAATGATTGTCATTACTGTTCATCCTGAAGGGAGCAACAGACTGACACACAGCTAACATCAGCTGATATGTTGTTGACGTGGATCATGTGGTCAGACAGGAAGCAGCAGCTGTTTGCTGATCATATTTAACAGATGCATGTAAAAACTGTTTCATATATATTCACTGCTGATAGTTCTGAGTGTTTCTGACTGACAGATTGAGGTCATGTGATCAGAAAACCTGCAGAACGAGACGACTCACAACCTGCCGAACTGTCACACCTGCAGCACGACAACACGCCCGCCAACCAGCCAAAGGTCAGAGGTCATTCTGACGACACCAGGAACAGGATAAAGAAATAAGAGCAGAAAGTGTTTCAGGATTAAACTGATCCACAGTCAGCTGATCACACGTAAAACACACAACTTCATCACTACATGAGAAATAAACACCTTTAATGTAAACAATGAGCTGCAGAGCGAAATGAAGACAAAGAAGAAGAAGAACAGACGCTCTGTTGTACATTAAGAAAGATCAATGAAGGAATGATAAATGTCTGCAGGAAACTGAAGACAAACAACATCAGGAAATGCACAATATTTCACAATAAATTCCTGATAATGACTCTAACATCATCATCATCATCATCATCATCATCGTTCTGGTAAACACAGAGGTTCAGTCATCATGTTCAGACACGTCAGACCTTCTCTTGAATCGTTTTAATCTGTTTCTATGGAAGCCTGCTGGAGACAATAAGATAATAATCATACTGTTGACTCACATTAGCATCGACCCTCAGCTAGCTGAAACCGTTCCTCAGTAACAAACCTGCTGTAAGATAAAAACTGACAGAAACATCAGACTGAAGCGTGTCTGAAACCTTTACATTAATAAACCTGCAGAGGTGTCATGAAAACCAAAAACCTGATTATTAGCTTACAGGACGGTTCACCATGTGTCTGAAACCAACAGTCAGTCTTCTTGCTGTAATCATTCCTCCTGTTCATACTGACCATTAGAAGATCCCTTCATAATGACCTTACAATGGAAATCCACAGTCCTCCTTCTGTGTAAAAATGTATTTAAAGTTGATCTGAAGCTAATATGAAGCTTCAGCGTCCAAATGAGTCAAATCAAGTAGATATCTTTCAACATTACAGTCTTTTTACTCCCTCTTTTTATTACTAGGAAAACCTCTTTCACTGTTCATATGGACACCTGACTGCTGGTTTAACACACTGGAAACACTGGGAACACTGGGAACTGGTCCTTTAAGACAGCATCATGTCCACTGATGGTGAAGAACAGTTAACACGAGGCTCACACTCTGCTGAAGGCAACAACTAAAGTTTGATTTAGAGGATAATTCCTGTTTATTTCAACCTGACTTTACACTCTCAGCTGGTTACAGAGATTCGACCCTCGCAGAGTCTGAATGGAAGTAAAAACAGAAACCAGCTGCCTGGAACAGACATTATGTCTAACTGCTTTCAGTTGAACACAAACACATTTGCAGTTTTGCCACACTGGGTGGTTTTCCTACTGGCCTTCTTTTTATTCAATCTGGCAGGTAAAAAGAGAGCGACACTGGTTCATGTTCTACTGGTTTACAGCTTGTATCATATGACCTTCACAGACTCACAGAACTGAAAAGACAAAACAATCTACTGAGCGAGGAGTCAAAGTGCTGCTCTGGGGATCAATCTGGAAACAGTGAAACCGACCAAAAAAGTCCTTGAAGGTCACAAGAAATGTTAAAATAAATAAATGAATCAAGCCTGACGAGCAGAAATTGAGCTGCATTGGTCTGTGAGTAGTGAGGAAGATGTTGCTTTATAATTCAAGGAGCAGATTGAGAGTCAGAGAGGAAATCCTCCCAGCAGCTGAATCAGAGCAACACGTCACTGTGGTGAAAGTGTGGATAGAAATAAAGACTTTCCCCTGAGTCATCACTCTGCTGCAGGAGTGGACGCAGGGACGCAGACGTGGAAAGAAAGAATAAACTGACACAGAAGAGATAATTACCCAGGATGGAGTGAACACGAACAGAGAGCTGAGTCCTCAGGATCAGGATGGGCTTCTTCCCTTTTCTGTGGAAAAAATACAGACAGAGACAGTCAGAGACAGTCAGAGACAAACAGAGACAGTCAGAGACAGACAGAGACAATCAGAGACAAACAAAGACAGTCAGAGACAGACAGAGACAATCAGAGACAAACAAAGACAGTCAGAGACAGACAGAGACAATCAGAGACAGTCAGAGACAGCCAGAGTCAAACAAAGACAGTCAGAGACAGACAGAGACAATCAGAGACAGTCAGAGACAGCCAGAGTCAAACAAAGACAGTCAGAGACAGACAGAGACAGTCAGAGACAGACAGAGACAGACAGAGACAGTCAGAGACAGCCAGAGACAATCAGAGACAAACAAAGACAGTCAGAGACAGACAGAGACAAACAGAGACAGTCAGAGACAGACAGAGACAATCAGAGACAAACAAAGACAGTCAGAGACAGACAGAGACAATCAGAGACAGACAGAGACAGTCAGAGACAGACAGAGACAGACAGAGACAGACAGAGACAGTCAGAGACAGCCAGAGACAATCAGAGACAAACAAAGACAGTCAGAGACAGACAGAGACAGTCAGAGTCAAACAAAGACAGTCAGAGACAGACAGAGACAGTCAGAGACAGCCAGAGACAAACAAAGACAGTCAGAGACAGTCAGAGTCAAACAAAGACAGTCAGAGACAGTCAGAGACAGTCAGAGACAAACAAAGACAGTCAGAGACAGACAGAGACAATCAGAGACAAACAAAGACAGTCAGAGACAAACAGAGACAGTCAGAGACAGACAGAGACAATCAGAGACAAACAAAGACAGTCAGAGACAGACAGAGACAAACAAAGACAGTCAGAGACAAACAAAGACAGTCAGAGACAGTCAGAGACAAACAAAGACAGTCAGAGACAGACAGAGACAAACAAAGACAGTCAGAGACAAACAAAGACAGTCAGAGACAATCAGAGACAATCAGAGACAAACAAAGACAGTCAGAGACAATCAGAGACAGACAGAGACAGTCGGAGACAGTCAGAGACAATCAGAGACTGTCAGATACTATCAGGGACAGACAGAGACTATCAGAGACAGACACAGACAATCATAGACAGACACAGACAATCAGAGACAGACACAGACAATCAGAGACAGACAGAGACTATCAGAGACAGACAGAGACAATCAGAGACAGACAGAGACTATCAGAGACAGACAGAGACTATCAGAGACAGACAGAGACAGACAGAGACTATCAGAGACAGACAGAGACAGACAGAGACAGACAGAGACTATCAGAGACAGACAGAGACTATCAGAGACTATCAGAGACAGACAGAGACTATCAGAGACTATCAGAGACAGTCAGAGACTATCAGAGACAAACAAAGACAGTCAGAGACTATCAGAGACAGTCAGAGACTATCAGAGACAAACAAAGACAGTCAGAGACTATCAGAGACTATCAGAGACAGTCAGAGACTATCAGAGACAGTCAGAGACAGTCAGAGACTATCAGAGACAGTCAGAGACTATCAGAGACTATCAGAGACAGTCAGAGACAGACAGAGACAGACAGAGACTATCAGAGACTATCAGAGACAGTCAGAGACAGTCAGAGACTATCAGAGACTATCAGAGACAGTCAGAGACTATCAGAGACAGTCAGAGACAGACAGAGACTATCAGAGACTATCAGAGACAGTCAGAGACAGACAGAGCTGATGTGAAGGAAACAGACAGTCAGTCTTGTGACTCAGAGCAGAAATATCCAACAAATCTCAGAGGAATAATTAACCTTCATCTCTCCAGAGACTCTCTGACCAGTACAACCAGTTCAGACTCTCTGACCAGTACAACCAGTGCAGACTCTCTGACCAGTACAACCAGTGCAGACTCTCTGACCAGTACAACCAGTTCAACCTCTCTGACCAGTACAACCAGTGCAGACTCTCTGACCAGTTCAACCAGTTCAGACTCTCTGACCAGTTCAACCAGTTCAACCTCACTGACCAGTACAACCAGTTCAACCTCACTGACCAGTACAACCAGTTCAGACTCTCTGACCAGTTCAACCAGTTCAGACTCTCTGACCAGTTCAACCAGTTCAACCTCTCTGACCAGTTCAACCAGTTCAACCTCTCTGACCAGTACAACCAGTTCAGACTCTCTGACCAGTTCAACCAGTTCAGACTCACTGACCAGTACAACCAGTTCAGACTCACTGACCAGTTCAACCAGTTCAGACTCACTGACCAGTACAACCAGTTCAGGCTCTCTGACCAGTTCAACCAGTTCAGACTCACTGACCAGTACAACCAGTTCAGACTCACTGACCAGTTCAACCAGTTCAACCTCTCTGACCAGTACAACCAGTTCAGACTCACTGACCAGTACAACCAGTTCAGACTCACTGACCAGTTCAACCAGTTCAACCTCTCTGACCAGTACAACCAGTTCAGACTCACTGACCAGTTCAACCAGTTCAGACTCACTGACCAGTTCAACCAGTTCAACCTCTCTGACCAGTACAACCAGTTCAGACTCACTGACCAGTTCAACCAGTTCAGACTCACTGACCAGTACAACCAGTTCAACCTCACTGACCAGTTCAACCAGTTCAGACTCTCTGACCAGTACAACCAGTTCAACCTCACTGACCAGTACAACCAGTTCAGACTCACTGACCAGTACAACCAGTTCAGACTCACTGACCAGTACAACCAGTTCAGACTCTCTGACCAGTTCAACCAGTTCAGACTCTCTGACCAGTACAACCAGTTCAGACTCTCTGACCAGTACAACCAGTTCAGACTCTCTGACCAGTACAACCAGTTCAACCTCACTGACCAGTTCAACCAGTTCAGACTCTCTGACCAGTACAACCAGTTCAACCTCACTGACCAGTACAACCAGTTCAACCTCACTGACCAGTACAACCAGTTCAACCAGTTCAGACTCACTGACCAGTACAACCAGTTCAGACTCTCTGACCAGTTCAACCAGTTCAGACTCTCTGACCAGTACAACCAGTTCAACCTCACTGACCAGTACAACCAGTTCAACCTCACTGACCAGTACAACCAGTTCAACCTCACTGACCAGTACAACCAGTTCAACCTCACTGACCAGTACAACCAGTTCAACCAGTTCAGACTCACTGACCAGTACAACCAGTTCAACCTCACTGACCAGTACAACCAGTTCAACCAGTTCAGACTCTCTGACCAGTACAACCAGTTCAACCTCACTGACCAGTACAACCAGTTCAACCAGTTCAGACTCACTGACCAGTACAACCAGTTCAGACTCTCTGACCAGTACAACCAGTTCAACCAGTTCAGACTCTCTGACCAGTACAACCAGTTCAGACTCACTGACCAGTACAACCAGTTCAACCAGTTCAGACTCTCTGACCA
The DNA here is from genome assembly GCF_910596095.1 of Thunnus maccoyii. Taxonomy (NCBI): domain Eukaryota; kingdom Metazoa; phylum Chordata; class Actinopteri; order Scombriformes; family Scombridae; genus Thunnus; species Thunnus maccoyii. The sequence continues at coordinate 39,959,016 of NC_056533.1, read as the reverse complement.
GTACAACCAGTTCAACCTCACTGACCAGTACAACCAGTTCAACCAGTTCAACCTCACTGACCAGTACAACCAGTTCAACCAGTTCAGACTCACTGACCAGTACAACCAGTTCAGACTCTCTGACCAGTACAACCAGTTCAGACTCTCTGACCAGTACAACCAGTTCAGACTCTCTGACCAGTACAACCAGTTCAGACTCACTGACCAGTACAACCAGTTCAACCTCACTGACCAGTACAACCAGTTCAACCTCACTGACCAGTACAACCAGTTCAACCTCACTGACCAGTACAACCAGTTCAGACTCTCTGACCAGTACAACCAGTTCAACCTCACTGACCAGTACAACCAGTTCAGACTCTCTGACCAGTACAACCAGTTCAGACTCACTGACCAGTACAACCAGTTCAGGCTCTCTGACCAGTACAACCAGTTCAGGCTCTCTGACCAGTACAACCAGTTCAGACTCACTGACCAGTACAACCAGTTCAGGCTCTCTGACCAGTACAACCAGTTCAGGCTCTCTGACCAGTACAACCAGTTCAGGCTCTCTGACCAGTACAACCAGTTCAGACTCACTGACCAGTACAACCAGTTCAGGCTCTCTGACCAGTACAACTAGTTCAACCTCTCTGACCAGTACAACCAGTTCAGACTCACTGACCAGTACAACCAGTTCAGACTCACTGACCAGTACAACCAGTTCAACCTCACTGACCAGTACAACCAGTTCAACCTCTCTGACCAGTACAACCAGTTCAGACTCACTGACCAGTACAACCAGTTCAGGCTCTCTGACCAGTACAACCAGTTCAGGCTCTCTGACCAGTACAACCAGTTCAGGCTCTCTGACCAGTACAACCAGTTCAGACTCACTGACCAGTACAACCAGTTCAGACTCACTGACCAGTACAACCAGTTCAGGCTCTCTGACCAGTACAACTAGTTCAACCTCTCTGACCAGTACAACCAGTTCAGACTCACTGACCAGTACAACCAGTTCAGACTCACTGACCAGTACAACCAGTTCAGACTCTCTGACCAGTACAACCAGTTCAACCTGTCAGTTTGTATCTTCATCAGCTGCAGTCAGTCAACAGATTCATCCAATCAGATCGCAGGAAGAGGCGGGACAGTGATGTAAATAACTCGCAGCGATGGTGAGGAAGACTTCTGCTGCACGGAGACGAAGTCAGAGGTGATGATGATGATGATGATGGTTAAACACCGACGTTACCGTAGAAACAAACGTAAACATGTGATGAGTTTACTTGATGCAACAAGCTACACAACAACCAGCTGATCAGAATCAAATAGAACAGAACATTACAATAAAATATGTGAAATATTTCAGATATAATAAAACGAGACTCTGATCAATCAGCAACATCAGCTGGTTGTTTGTTTCTTCTTAATGACCAATAAACAACAGAGAGCAAATATCAACATTTAACAGAATTGATCTTGTAGAAGAAGAAGCAGCGTTTCCATCAGTGTTTATACAGACTGATAGATAACGACCCCAGATGACCCCAGATGACCCCAGCTGACCCCAGCTGACCCCAGATGACCCCAGCTGACCCCAGCTGACCCCAGATGACCCCAGATGACCCCAGCTGACCTCTCACTCCGTCATCTTCCTCTTTACAAATATAAACTGAACTTCCTTTAACCTTCGCTGATGTTGCTGCAGAACGAGACAGAACCGACTCATCATGATCCAGATGAAACAGTCATACAGTGTAATCATCATCATCTTCTATAATAACACTGTTCTTCATCTTCTCTCTGCTCAGACTTCACTTTAATGTCTCGTTTTGAAGCAGCAGCAGATCCACGAATAACAGCTGATAATAATACTGATGTTCTGGGTTCAGGAAGCAGCTGCTGCAGGTGAGCTGGGGACCAGTTCCATCCTTTCAATGAATGAAGCAGCGTGTCCTCTACCAGCAGCTACTCATCATCTTTACTCTCCTGCAGCTTCAGATTCTCCAATAATCATCTGGATGATCAATATGTTGATGAAGTGAACACAGAGCTGCTGCAGATGTTTTAACTTCATGTTGTGGTGAAACAACAGCAGCAGGTAGAGACGACTGAAGCTTCACTCAGCTGATCTCAGAACAGCTCAGTTTCCATATAAACCAGCAGCAGCAGACTGTGGCCTGCTGGGATTAGAGCACGGAAAGATCGACTGCATGGAGGTATGGAAAGAATGAGAGAGAGGGAGAGAGAGAGAGGGAGAGAGAGAGGGAGAGAGAGAGAGAGGGAGGGAAAAAGAGGACGGAGAAGCAGAAAGAGAAACTAAGGAAAGAAGGGAAGGAAAAAGAAAGGAAGAAGAAAAGAGAGTTTCTGTTTGCTTAAACGCTAAAAAAGGAACCGTTCTGAGATCCTCGATGACGTCATCACATGAAAATCACACACACACACAGTTTCCAGGTCTTGTTTCAAATGACGTCGACGCTCCGTTTTTATACTCCGTCCTTCGTTAGAGCGGCCAGAGAGTCAGCTGACACACACACACACACACACACACACACACACACACACACACACAGTAAACCCTGCTGGCATCCTTCTGACATAACACAGCAAATAAATCATCTCCAGTGTCTTTTTCCCATCATAAAGGCAGAACTGCTGCCAGAGTCCAAAATTAACTTTTGGACTCAGCTGCCAGAGGAAAAAAATATTCTTTACTGGCCAGAATAATAAACTGTCTTTTGTGTCACATGTTCTGTACATTTGTCTCAGTACATGTCATTGTGATAATAAAGTTATTATTGAGACGCTGCACGTGTCTGCACTGTACACTGACAAACATGAGTCATTTCCTCGGAGCCTTCACGCCAGATATTTATTACATGACCGGTGTGGCGTAACGGCCTTCTGACATTTACTCGCCAAACACAAAACTCCACCTGTGTTTGGCGCTTGGCGGGTGTTTAATTACAGACCGTGACAACAGTCACCGTCAGTGTTTCACACGCTGTGAAAGGAGGATGAACTGATTCACAGTCGAAGGACAACGGACAGAAGAAGAAGAAGAACGACAACAAGACGTCCATCAGAGGTCTGAAACGTTGGAGCTGATAACCAATAACTGACTTAAAGGATCATTCTGATGATGTTCTATATTTGTCTTCATGTTTGGAACTGATCTACTGACCAGTACTGTGTTTGTATCACAGCTGATATATCTGATTAAAAACCCGTCAGTGAGTCACTCCGCTGCACTGGGTCACATGATCCTTCATCACGTTAGTTAGTTTAGAAACGGATCCGGAGACTAACAACAGCATCATGTTTTCAGTCTCCAGAGAGCAGTTCTGTGTAAGACAGACGCCACTGAGCATGTGCAGGAACACGGTTCTGTTTACAGCTTCGCTAGCTTGTTGGGAATCTTTAGAGACTGATTTCTAGGGACGCACGGTATTATCGGCACGTCATCGGTATCGGCTGATAAAAGCTCTAATATGAAATATCAGCATCGGTGAAAACTGCCGCTACGTTAGCTGGCTGTGCGGCTAATGCTCCGCTAGCCTCTCAGCTAACGTTAGCCTCGGCTCTCCGTGTGGATCCAACCGGAGCACCGAGTCCCGGTTTGTTGTTCAGGTTAAAGTGGGAAGAAGCAGCTGAGTGAAGTGCAGCCTGCGGAGGAAACAGTCTGCAGAGGAGCTGCTGTCTTCAGCTGCACAGATAGGAAACACCTCATCTGACAGGATGTACCACGCTGGAAAAATCGTCTTCTTCTTGGTTTATAACGGCGGTTGGCGACCAGCGTATTAGGTGCATTACCGCCACCTTCTGCTCCGGAGTGTGGACCAGAGATTAAATCCTACACATTAATCCTGTCTGTCTAATAAACTCAATGAAAACTCTACTGCTGCTCCCACTTGACAGCTTCATTAAAGTTTTAATGCTGAGCTCCTGAACTCCAGTCTTCCTCAGTTCTTCCTTCATATATTGTCTTTATTGATCATATTTAGTACAATCTATGCTTGCATGTATAATAGTCTCCTCAGCCAGCTGGAGAACAATATGTTCATATATCAGTATCAACAGCATCAATTGTTTATCCCTTAAAAGGTATAAACATGTCTGTTGTTCCCTTCAAACTTTGCTTTTGTGATATTTTGACTTTTATCTGTTTCCAATGAGAAAACAAGTGAATCTGCACATTTTCATTCACATAAAGTCAGAAAAAACAACAATATGAATCAAAATAAACTATTTATACTAAAGTTATATATGAAGGATAAACAATTAGGAAATAACACTTCAGTTAAATGAACAGAGGAGGAATTATTTACTTACTGCAGCACACTGTCCTCAGTCCTCTGAGATATGAAACAGTACTGGCAGATAATAATAATAATAATAATAATAATAATAATAATAATAATAATAATAATAATGATCAATGATCCTGATGAAGGTCACTGTCAGTACGCAGCTGTTTAATTTAAAAAACTTCACTGCATTAATTTGGAAGCATCTTCAGTCTTTTACTGACAACATCAGCTGGTTTTCTAGATCATGTGGTACAAAGTCCACATGTTGCACATATATACAATATGTTGTAACATGTTGTAACATGTTGTAACATGTTGTAACATGTAGCTCAACAAGCTGATCGGTGCGTCTCTGATATAAAGTAGCGACTCAGCAGATCAATCATGTTGATCTGCTGCAGCTGTTTTCATACATTTTAATCATTAAAACATGTCAGCGTTTAATGAAGTCAGCTGCTGTTTGTCTCAGATAGACAGAATCACTACTGAACCCACAGCTGAGAGGTGAGACAGGTGAGACAGGTGAGAGGTGAGAGAGGTGAGAGGTGAGAGAGGTGAGAGGTGAGACAGGTGAGACAGGTGACAGGTGAGAGAGGTGTGAGACAGGTGTTCTTACGTCACGTCTTCGTAGAAGCTCTCCAGCTCGTCTCTCTGCTCGGACAGAGACGCGTCCAGGTCCAGATAGTTTCCATTAGGAGACAACTGGAGGGTGCACTCCTCCAACTGACACACACACACACACACACACACACACACACACACACACACACACACACACACAAACACAAACACACAGTTTATTAGAATAAACAACATAAATAACTTCAGCATGTTGACACCCGTACTGGACGAGTGTGTCACACTGACACGTGAAGGTGAAAGTGATCTAACAGTCGTCAGTGTAAACACTTCCTGACTGACTGAACCGGTTCTAGTTTATTTATGAGCAGATATGTCAACATGTTCATCTTCAGATGATGATGAAGAGATGACGACAGACGTCACTTTATACTTTCTCCTCCTGTTAAACAGCTTCACTTACTTCTCACATGAAGATTTGTTTTTCTATTTTTAATAAAATCTGTTTGATTTTGAATCTTATTTAATTTTATTCCTGCATTGATCTGGTGTTTTATGTCTATGACTTATTATTATTATTGTGATGATGATGATGATGATGAAGATTGATTATAATTGTACTTCTGTACTTTTTGTATCAAGGTAGTTTTATTTAAATCCTCCTCTGCTGCTTCCTCCTCATCTTCAGCTGAACGAGGAGTCGTTCACTTATCAGCTTCTGTTTAACTGAACATTCATCAAAGCTTCAGTGATTCATGACGTCTCTGCAGCAGCAGCGCCGGCTGCACATGTGTTTGTGTGAATGCAGAGTTCAGCTCTGAATGTTTTCAGTCTATTTATAGGCGAGCTGGCGTGCCGGCGGGCCGGCTGGCGGGCGGCGTGTCGTAGCCGTGCGGTGAGTCATAGTCAGGTATGAAGCTGGAATCAGGTCTGATGCTGATAGCGAGCTGCTGCAGCGGCGATGACGACGTACCAGCGGAGTCACATTCTTCTTCTACAACAACAACAGCAGCAGCAGCAGCAACACACGTCCTGCCTGTCTGAGCCGCTTGCTCCTCTCTGCAGGACTTTAAATAACCTCTGACCTCATCAGCACAGCTGGGGCGCGGCCAGGTGTGCTGTGTGTACCTGTTCACACACCCAGCTGTGACGCAGCGCCGCGCTGAGCTGCTGACCTCCTGCAGCTCAGACCAGTGAGCCGCGGCTGCAGGTACAAGAGACACAGCACAGAGATTTCTAACACTCAGACAGCGTTGACGTTCAGTCATCCATCAGGAACGTGTGTATTAATGCGATGCGATTGGCCGACGCAGCGCCTGGTTCAATGACCTCGTGTTGCTCTGCAGACTCAAACAGATCAGCTGGACGTCGTCTGAACTGACAGTCCGTCGTACAAAATGTTCTGTTTTTTCAGCGGACGTGCTCGCTGAGCCGTGACAACAACAACAACAACAACAACAACACAAAACACTCAACAGACTCATTCTGGAAGATTTCCACTTCATCTGACAAACTTCTGCAACATCTCTGCACCATTTACACCCAAAACAAACTCACTTCTTTCCTCTGCTTCTTTCTCCGTACATATCGGAGCTGAATCACATCGGAAATATCAGAGTGGACAACGTGAACAACACATGGAAACCCCTTGGCAACCACCTTAGCAACCACCATAGCAACTAAGGCTACAGAGCAGACGCACGTTGACGGTCATGTGACAAGCTGACATCATCTCGTCAGGAAAGGAACAAACCAGTATTCCAGTATATTGCATATATGCACACTTCTAACACTGCAGAGCTGCAGGATTGTTACATTATCATCCTGTTTGAAGCTCCGTCAGTGTGTTAAAGGCTGCTTGTTCTGCAGCCGCTGCTCCACATATGAGGAAGGAAGAGCCTGTTCAGTTCTTATCATCACTCTGCTGTTAGTATTACATCCGTCCATCCATCCATCCAGCTTATCTCCTGTTTACAGGTCCCACCCTGTTCCTCCACAATCACTCAGCTCGACCCAGAACACATCCAGGAGGAGGAGGAGGAGGAGGATTTCACTTTAAGGAATCAGTCGTATCACCTCCTCAGATCTGAGCCTGAGGGGTCGAGCCCCAGAGCATGATGGGAACAATTAGGGGGTCAGCGGAGGAATGTAATCTGGTGGGAGCGGCGCTCTCTGGTCTTTATCTGATCCTGGAGATTCTCGCGGGGCTCCGAACGCCTCGCAGCAGCCGAGTTACTCTACTTTCAACCGCAGCATCTTCCACAAACTGACTTTAATAAAAAAAAAATGATAAAGAAAAGTGGCGTTCTGGCAGGAATGATGAGCGCTGTAACAGGCTGCAGCACTTTGATAAGAAGGATGAAATACGAAGCACAGCGTGTTCAAACAGACTGCTGAGTAATGATCATCCTTCCTTTAATAAAGAGCCTGAACAGGAAAACACCAAACTGAACCAGGCGTCAGGCTCCTCGCTGCTCTAACAGCCACTTTATCTGCAGCAGTGTACTTTAGCCTCTGTGATAACTGAGGAATGAGCGCCACGATGAAAAATGACTAACTGATATGTGACTGCGAGGGTGACTTCATGCTGAGTTAGAGACTCTGAAGCATGAACACAGCGCGCTGCATTCACTTCCTGTTTGGAAAAACTGCACTCCCTGCACAACCATCAAAACAGGACAAAACAGACGCATCATTAGTCAGACGACCAACAGGAAGCTGGACCGGGACTGTTAGTGGCTTTTTCTGGATGGCAACTCCTTCACCAAACCGTGTTTGATGAATCACTGTGATGTGCAGCCGCTCCTCGTTCTGTGGCTGCAGCGCTGCACAGTCGGAGAGGATTTCATGATATTTTAGCTGCTAACACAACATCTTTAACTGAGGCTGTTAGCAAACATGATCCTCCCGTTATTACTGTCAATAATTTTATATTTTCAGTTCACATGCTAACAAGTAACACACGAGTCCTCCAAGACCAAAACAACATCATCATCATCATCATCATCATCATCATGACTGTTACATAAACTAACAACATGAGTGTTTTCTGATGTGAAACCTCAGTGGTTCAGGTTTGGTCGAGTTTAGGCAACGAAAACTACTCAGTTAAAGCTTTATTTATATTTTTAAGCCACTTCTGAGGAAACACAAGCTAAAAATACATCTGACATCACCTACAAGCCCTCCAGCTTCACAGCAGTGAAAAATATAGAGACATGTATGTTAAAGCTGCTGTTTAAAACATAATAATCTAATAAACACAACATCTGATATTTCAGCAGCTCATACAGTAGCTGTGGCTAACATGTTAGCTAACAGCTGCTAGCAGACACAATAATCAATGTCAATAATTATTAATGGGGTTCCTCAGGGTTCTAGTCTCGGTCCTTTATATTTTCAGTTTATGTGTTGATCATTGGTCAGCGTCTAAGAAACAGCTCACATGTTACAGAAATGATTCATCAACTTTAAAGAAACCTGACAATGTTTACAACTACTACTACTACTACTACTACTACTACTACTACTACTACTACCACCACTACTACTACTACTACTACTACTACTACTACTACTACTACTACTAATACTACTACCACCACTACCACTACTACTACTACTACTACTACTACTACTACCACCACTACTACTACTACTACTACTACTAATACTACTACTACTACTACTACCACTACTACTACTACTACTACTACTACTACTACTACCACCACTACTACTACTACTACTACTACCACTACTACTACTACTACTACTACTACTACTACTACTACTACTGCATTAGCTGCTGTTTTTAGCCACACAGAGGCAGAATAACAGTCTGTAAACACAACATCTGACATCTGGAGTTGTGGCTAACACGTTAGCAAACAGCTGCCTGCTTCTACATCTCCAGCTCTTCATCTCTGCTGGAGGCCGGCAGGTTCGCCGGGTTTGTACAAGGAAGAAGAGTGTGTGAAATAAAAAATGATGATATCTCTCCCAACAATGTTACAGGAATCTGTGCAGTCCTCTTTTAAATAAAAACAATAATCTAACTGGCTTTAAAGATGTTAGAGAATAACCACAGTACAGTTTGTCTACTTTAAATACTGAATTCTGTGTTTTTGTCTTGTTCAGGGTGCAGTTGTGAACGGCTGCAGCATCACAAGCAGCATCAGGAGGTTTAATAAACTCGACTACTGGAACAGAGTCTTCACAGGTTTGAGCAGACGGCTGGAAAACCTCACGTCAGAAATGATTTTAAAACACTACTGAATGTTTTCTGATCTGCTGCTTCGGCCTGAAGCGTCTCAGACCTCTCAGGTCATCTGGGACGGATCTACTTACTGACTCCAGGATCAGACCTGAACCCCAAGAACTACTGTTCAGTATTTAAACATCACAGAAAACTGGACGTCTGCTCTGACTCTCACTTATTTGAACACTTTGTCTGCGTGTCACTACATTCTGAGTCAAGTTAAATTTCATATCCTGCACGGCATCCTAACTGCACTTTAAAAATGTTTTAATGTTGAAAGATACTAAACTTTTTAAAGCACTTGAGTGGATTTCAGATTTCAGGAATGTAAAAACCAGACTGAAAATAGAAAACAGTAGATTTCCTCCACATTCTGGTGCGACCAGTCACCTTTAAACTACTTTTAAATCTTCTCCGCCTGATAAATAAGAGACAGAAAATTAAATTCCTTGATTTGTAAATGGAGATAAAAACAGAGTGTTGGAGCTCTCACACCTGAGAAACTTTACAGGTGAGTTTAATCAGTCACTACAAACATTTAACACAAGTTTAAAGTTATTTAAAGTCCTGTTTGCTGTCATTAATTATCATTTTGTATCAGGTGTTACGCCGCATTTGGTGAACCATCAGATTCTGTGACCTGAAGAAGTACTCAGATCCTTTACTTCAGTAAAAGTATTAGTACCACAATGTAAAAATACTTCATTACAAGTAAAAAATCCAGAACGATTTACTTTACTTTATTGGTAATACTTGTTTACTTTTACTTTAGTGTGGTTTTAAATGCAGGATTTTTTCTTGTCCTGGAGTATTTTTACTTGTAGTATTAATACTTTTACTTCAGTACAGTATGTGAGTACTGCAGGTCCCCACATACACAGCAACACCTGCGGAGAGTTACCGACCCACCTTGAGAGGCGCCTCCAGCAGCTTGTGTATCCCGGAGATCTGCTCGCTGAGCGGCAGGTTCTCCTCCAGGCTGACCGTCGGAGGTCTTCGAGGTTCGGGGAAGTTGGTGCAGATGAACGGGTCCGAGTCCTCCAGGTACTGGACCCGGCAGGTGACGGAGGCCATGGCCGAGGGACGGCCACCGAGCTGCGGATACAAGCGTCTGTGCTGCTCGGTGTCGAGCAGCGCTCTAAATGAAGAGACACCGCTGCTCGCTGAACCGAACACCGAGCACCGGACCGTGAAGCGCTTCCGGTGGCACATTTCAAAATAAAAGACACGTTGCCAATAATATATGGGAAAAAATTATTTGAACTTTTAACGTCTTTTTTTTTTTTTAATATTGAAATAAACTACTGATGGTATATACAAGTACTACACCTCTCAAAATATTTTCAACATATTTTATTAGCCTGTAATTTATTCATTTTTTTCATTGTAAATTGTTTCATGTTTGTCTGATAATTGTGCTGCTGCCTGTCTTGGCCCGGACACTCTTGTAAAAGAGATTTTTAATCTCAATGAGACTTTTCCTGGTTAAATAAAATATAAACAAAAGCTCTGTGGTTTTTTGCCACATTTATGATAAAATAGAGCCTGAGTCCCTCGTCTTCCACTGGACCACCGTGGGACTTCATTTCAGAAAACATTTATGGTGATCATCAACGGCGAGATACAAATCATTTTTTGATCCAGTTTGAATTGTGCCATGAATTACATATATGATGTTTGTTGATTAAAAAGATTTGCAAGTCAAGAAAGTTGCAGTTTGTCATAAAACTGTTGAAGCCTAAAACTGTAAAAGACTACAAACCCAAAAGTAATATCATAACTTCTCTCTCCACCAGCTACCCACAGCCGCTGAAGCTAACGTTAACGCGATGCCTCAGAGCCGCTGAAGCTAACGTTAACGCGATGCCTCAGAGCCGCTGAAGCTAACCTTAACGTGATGCCTCAGAGCTGCTGAAGCTAACGTTAACGCAATGCCTCAGAGATGCTGAAGCTAATGTTAACGCGATGCCTCAGAGCCGCTGAAGCTAACGTTAACGCGATGCCTCAGAGCCGCTGAAGCTAACCTTAACGTGATGCCTCAGAGCTGCTGAAGCTAACGTTAACGCAATGCCTCAGAGATGCTGAAGCTAATGTTAACGCGATGCCTCAGAGCCGCTGAAGCTAACGTTAACGCGATGCCTCAGAGCTGCTGAAGCTAACGTTAACGCAATGCCTCAGAGCCGCTGAAGCTAAAGCTAGCTTACTGGGAACACAGAGCGCTGCAGACTTGTGCTAACATCAGCTAACTTACAGGGCAGATATCATAATCAAGTAACATTAAACTTAGTGAAATATTGCATCAATAGTGTGAGTCCTGGAGCCAGCTGTCAATCACAGCTGTCAATCAACATCCACACCGCAGACATCAAAGCTACTATAAGTCTTCAAAACTTATTAACAGAGAAATAATTCCCAAACGGCCACCAGCTCACTTATTAGAGGGTCTGAATTTAGAGATTGAGACTAGAATGACTTGTTGGAAACAATGACTGACTTGTATTTCTAGAGAGAAGTTGAGGCAGTTGGAGCAGCCAGCGGCCGTCTGTGATTTTGTTGCTTTAGCTTCAGTTTTAAGATGTTTGTTGCTGCTTGTGAAGAACCAGTATTTTGTTTTTGGAGATTATCCCCTTTTATCTTAAAATCAGTGCTGACAGCTGTTCTGTTGAACCAGGACTGTGAAGGGGATTTTGTAAGGAGTTAGATGTTTGTCTATATTATACAGACACATAAACATGAAGGAAATATTGAGCAATTTCAAACTGCTCAGGTATGGAGGACGAAAAATGACATAGATATATATAAATAAATGTAGAAATAAATAATCAAATATTTATATAAATAACAAATAAATACATTTTGGTAACAAAAAAGAACATAATTAATTTCATTTTTTCAATTTATTTTCAATTTTATTTGCTGTATTTCTACATTTATTTATTTATTCATTCATTTATTTTTGAGGCTCCATGACGACCATTATTTTGAAGATAGTATCACAGCACATCCGGTTTTGTGAGCGTTGACTTGATTGGAGCCCGCCCAGCAGTAACGTCATGCGACCCCAGTTTGGAAACCCAGAGCAGGAGTATGACGTCATAGACAGGTGTATGGAAACAGTGTTGGAGGCTGTTCTGAGGTCAGTTCACTGATCTGCTCCGTCAGCTAAAAACAACAGAAGAAGAAGAAACGTCACTGACAACAACCCTGGTAAATGTGTTTTTTCCTCTTATTGATCATCATGCAGACATTCAACAGTTAAACAGAACATCTGCATTATTGTGAACACAGTTCAGTGTTGTGATGCTCAGAGCAGCTTGTTGGAGAACAGCGACCTCTGGTGGCTGAAGGACTTCACTGCTCGTATTCACATCTTTTACTTAAAGGACCAGTTCCCAGTGTTCCCAGTGTTTCCAGTGTGTTAAAGCAGCAGTCAGGTGTCTGTAATCATTCCTTCTGTTCATACTGGATATTAAAAGATCCTTCAAATGTGCTTTCAATGGAAGTGATGGAGGATAAAATCCACAGTGTGTCCACACAGTCATTTAAAGTCTGTGTGAAGCTTCTATTCAGCTTCATCAGTCTGAGTTAGTCATATCAAGTGGATATCTGACACATTTACAGTCTTTTTAGCATCAAATTCCCTCTTTGTGTTTCCTCGGACAGTGTTTCCCTGTTGAGCTGCAGGTGGAAGTATAGTAACAAAAAGAGGGACTTTGGCACTAAAAAGACTGTAACGTTGAAAGATATCTACTTGATTTGACTCATTTGGATGCTGAAGCTTCATATTAGCTTCAGACTGTGGATTTTGTCCTCCATCACTTCCATTGTAAGGTCATTATGAAGGGATCTTCTAATGGTCAGTATGAACAGGAGGAATGATTACAGCAAGAAACACAGCTTTAATGCTCATTTGATGACTGACTGTTGGTTTAAGACACTTGATAAACTGTGAACTCGTCCTTGAAGCTCGTCTGAGACCACAGTGAGAGTGATTGATCTCTAGATCTGCCGGTGAGACTTCAGGGAACGTCTGTTCTGCTGTAACTGAGATAGAAAACGACACATTTTGAAATGTTCACGTCGGCATCAACAACAGAAGATAAAAGGTGTTTAGTCTGGAGGTGATTCTGTGATTCTGTACGTATGAAGCAACTCTGGCGCCTCCAGCTGGTCTCAGAGTGACTCAAACATCGATACAGCAGCAACAACATCAGATTAACTTTATCAATCTGTTACTGTGAGCCAGCGTTACACACAATACGCTTTAACTCAAACTGTCACTGATTTACTGATTCTGGACAAAACAATGTGCAGATGACATTCAAAAGATACACAAGTAGAGTAGATTATAGAGATTATAGAGATTATAGAGTAGATTATAGAGATTATAGAGTAGATTATAGAGATTATAGAGATTATAGAGTAGATTATAGAGATTATAGAGATTATAGAGTAGATTATAGAGATTATAGAGATTATAGAGTAGATTATAGAGTAGATTATAGAGATTATAGAGTAGATTATAGAGTAGATTATACAGATTATAGAGTAGATTATAGAGTAGATTATACAGATTATAGAGTAGATTATAGAGATTATAGAATAGATTATAGAGTAGATTATAGAGATTATAGAGTAGATTATAGAGATTATAGAGTAGATTATAGAGATTATAGAGATTATAGAGTAGATTATAGAGTAGATTATAGAGTAGATTATAGAGATTATAGAGTAGATTATAGAGTAGATTATAGAGATTATAGAGTAGATTATAGAGATTATAGAGTAGATTATAGAGTAGATTATAGAGATTATAGAGTAGATTATAGAGATTATAGAATAGATTATAGAGTAGATTATAGAGATTATAGAGTAGATTATAGAGTAGATTATAGAGATTATAGAGTAGATTATAGAGTAGATTATAGAGATTATAGAATAGATTATAGAGTAGATTATAGAGATTATAGAGTAGATTATAGAGTAGATTATAGAGATTATAGAGTAGATTATAGAGATTATAGAGTAGATTATAGAGTAGATTATAGAGATTATAGAGTAGATTATAGAGATTATAGAGATTATAGAGTAGATTATAGAGATTATAGAATAGATTACAGAGATTATAGAGATTATAGAGTAGATTATAGATTAGTGTGTGTGTGTGTGTGGGCGTGTGTGTGTGTGGGCGTGTGTGTGTGTGTGCGTGCGTGTAAGTGTGTGTGTGCGTGTAAGTGTGTGTGTGCGTGTGTGTGCGTGTGTGTGTGTGTAAATGTGTGTGTGTGTGTGTGTAAGTGTGTGTGTGTGCGTGTGTGTGTGTGTGTGTGTGTGCGTGCGTGTGTGCGCGTGTATGCGTGTGTGTATGTGTGTGTGCGTGTGTGTGTGTGTGTGTGTGTGTGTGTGTGCGCGTGTGTGTATGTGTGTGTGCGTGTGTGTGTGTGCGTGTGTGTGTGTGTATGTGTGTGTGTGTGCGTGTGTGTGTGTGTGTGTGTGTGTGCGTGTGTGTGTGTGTGTGTGTTTGTGTAAGTGTGTGTGTGTGTGTGTGTGTGTGTAAGTGTGTGTGTATGACTACATGTGTGGTGGACCCCAGCTACAATAGCCAGTGTTTATAGATAGATAGATATGACTTTATTGATCCCTGAGGGGGATCCAGTCCATTCAGGAGAAATTGATCAGTCTTGTTGTTGTGGGGATGAAGGATCTCCTGAATCGCTCCGTTCTGCAGCACAATGAGATGAGCCGACTGCTGCAGCGACTCCTCCGTCGCTCCTGGAGACTGTGGAGAAAGTCTCTGCTATTGTCTGTTATAACTTTCAGTTTGTCCAGTGTGTCTCTCTCCACCACAGATCTTAGCAGGTCCAATCTCCTGCCCGGCACTGAGCTCGCTTTTTGACCAGCTCGTCTAATCGCTTGGTGCCTCCCCAGCACACCGCGGCACCGGCCACCACCGTCATCATTTCCACACACACATCAAAGGACCTCAGTGTCTGCAGGAAGAACAGGCGGCTCTGCCCCCTTCCTGTAGAGGGCGTCGGTGTTAAAGGACCAGTCCAGCTTGTCATCCACAAGGACCTCTCGATATTTGTAGGTGTGCACCACTTCAATGTCCACTTCACAGATTTTCACTGACTCCAGAGGAGGAAATCCACGATCATCTCCTTTGTTTTTGAGGTGTTCAGTTGAAGGCGACTCCAGTCACTGAAGGCTGTTATTAGATCCCTGTATTCCTGATACACGCTATAATAGCAGTGTCATCCGAGTATTTCTGGATGTGGCAGAACTCAGAGTTGTATTTGAAGTCTGAGGTATATAATGTGAACAGGGATGGAGCCGGTACAGTCCCCTGTGGAGCCCCCGTGCTGCTCATTACTGTCCCAGAAACACAGTTCCCCAACCTGACAAACTGAGGCCTTTCTGTCAGGTAATCAGTGATCCAGGAAACAGAGGAGGATCCACTTCCATCTCTCTGAGCTTGTCTTTGAGTATGATGGGTTGGATGGAGTTGAATGCACTTGAATACTGGTGTTAATGGGATCATAATAAAGAAAGACAGATCCCAGTCTGGTCTGAGCCTCCTCAGTGCTCCCATCAGACCATGAGGTCAAACACTGGAAGACTTCCTCACCTGCACCGTTCTGTCTGCGTCCTGTCGTCATTTCTGCTTTTATTACTTATTTATTTTGTCTCTGATCTTAGTTTTATTAGTTCATTTATTTTAATTTTATTATATTGTATCATGGACCGAGAAACAGAAAACACAGTGTAAGTGTGTGTGTGTGCGTGTGTGTGCGTGCGTGTGTGTGCGTGTGTGTGTGTGTGCGTGTGTGTGTGTGTGCGTGTGTGTAAGTGTGTGTGTGCGTGTGTGCATGTGCGTGTGTGTAAGTGTGTGTGTGTGTGTGTGTAAGTTGTGTGTGTGTGTGTGTGTGCGTGTGTGTGCGTGTGTGCATGTGCGTGTGTGTAAGTGTGTGTGCGTGTGTGTAAGTGTGTGCGTGTGCGTGTGTGTAAGTGTGTGTGCGTGTGTGTAAGTGTGTGTGTGTGTGTGTGTGTGCGTGTGTGTGCGTGTGTGCATGTGCGTGTGTGTAAGTGTGTGTGCGTGTGTGTAAGTGTGTGTGTGCGTGTGTGTAAGTGTGTGCGTGCGTGTGCGTAAGTGTGTGTGTGCGTGTGTGCGTGTGTGTAAGTGTGTGCGTGTGCGTGTGTGTAAGTGTGTGTGCGTGTGTGTAAGTGTGTGTGTGTGTGTGTGTGTGCGTGTGTGTGCGTGTGTGCATGTGCGTGTGTGTAAGTGTGTGTGCGTGTGTGTAAGTGTGTGTGTGCGTGTGTGTAAGTGTGTGCGTGCGTGTGCGTAAGTGTGTGTGCGCATGTGTGTGTGTTTGTGTAAGTGTGTGTATGACTGTGTGTATATGTGTGGTGGACCCAGCTACAATAGCCAGTGTTTATACTGGTGTTTATAGATAGATAGATGTTACTTTATCTATCATGAACCGAGAGAGAACAGAAAACAAAGTCACAGATATACAGTGAAACAACAGTCTGTATCTCATGAGGTTATATATTATTAAGTATAGCATTACATTTACATCCAAACATCCAATAATAGTTCAAGAGATTCCCGTGGCCATATGTTTAATATTAATAATATCTCATTATATTTGATATTAAAACACTTTATAACAAAGTGTTTTTAGATGCAAGAACTAAAGTTTCTTCTTCTTTCCTGTCGTTGCAGTTTGTGTTCCGTCCAGCAGGTGGCGAAGTTCCTCCACCGTCTGAGTCTGGACGGTTTACAGCTGGATTGCATAAGAAGAGAAGCTGAGTGATGAAACACGCTGAAACACACACACACACACACACACACACACACACGCTTTGGCCACACTGATAATATGGATCTCCATGGAGGGTTGAACTGGGGGAAACTGGACTCGGTTGTTTCTTCAGTTCTAACAGACTGAAGGAGCTGCAGAACACGTATCGACAGTTTCCTTCCAGCCGACCGTCCTCAGACCACTGACAATCTGCTGACATGGATAATACCGATCAGTATTGATTATTTCCTCTTGAGCTGTCGATCAGTCCTCTGCTGGTCCTTCAGCGCTGAACGATGGCGTGATGCAGATTCCTTCAAGGTTCAAGGTTCAAGGTTCAAGGTTCAAGGCGGGATGTGTTGTCATTCTCTCTGTATACAAACACAACAAGAACAGATACAATAAAAACAGTAAAAAAACAATCAGACTACAAGTAAAAAAGGACAATAAAGTGCAGAGAGTAGAAACAGTGTTGAATGTGCATAAAATAATAATAAAACTTTTTCCCTGACCTCTGACCTCTGAGGTGTTTGTTTGTTGTTTTGGCTGAACGAGCCACTCGATGATTCATGACACTTCAGTGATGCTGCTAAGAGCCACAGTTGCCATGGTTACTGGCTCCGACTCCCCTCTCGTGAACGTTTGCAGCTGTTTCGGTTGGCGGGCTCTCTCTCTCTCTCTCTCTCTCTCTCTCTCTCTCTCTGTGAGCTCCACACCCGGCTGGCCTGTAAAACACCAGTTCAACCACAGCTCTCTGTACTGGTGAGCACACACTTCCACAGGAGACACTCCGAGTCTTCTCCCTGCTGAGAGGTTTGGGATTTATGACTCAGCCTTTCTGACACGCTCACATCTCTTCTCTTAACGTATCATGTGTGTTGTGTTTCTCAGGTCTCACGTCTACCTGCTGGAGAAGGTAAGAGAGGAGGAAGAGGAGGGAGAGACGGAGGAAGAAAAGGAAATGATGGGATAAGGAAGCATTATGAATGAACTCGTTCAGTATTCAAACTGAGAATGTTATTTTCTCACTTCCTGTTTGTTGTGACCTGCAGTAAAAACTGTTGCAGGTTGTAGATTTGTAGATTTTCCCTCCACGTGTCACCTGTCGAGGTAACGCCGCTCACTTCCTGTCTGTGAGGCTGTTTCCTGCTCTGGTGACTCTGCAGTCTCTGCGACCTTCGTCCCACATCGTCCCACATGTCTTATCGCTCTTAAAACTCTTATCAGTGTTATCAGTGTTATCAGTGACGGCGGTGTTTGGTCCGGGCACGTGTCCAGGTGTGTCACCGGGGGAGGGGGGGGGGCGGGGCTACTTGAGTCCTGGACAGAAACATTTTTAATCAAATGAAACTTCATCCTGTTCACAGCATCCATGTTTGTTTGTTGGTTGTCCTCTGAGCCTGACCTGCTGACATCATCAGCGAGGCTTCTGGCAGCAGATCATCAGATGTTGGACACTGACACGTTCTCAAATGCACCATGAAGAAGAGTTTCTAAACTGCTCCTGCTTGCAAAAGAACTATCGAATGATGAATGAATGATGATGAAACTTGGACAGAAAAGAAACTACGTCTACACTTTTATCCGCCTGCTTTTTTAAAAATGTTAAAGAACCAGTTCCCAGTGTTCCCAGTGTGTTAAACCAGCCAGTCATTTAAAAGTCTGTGTGAAGCTCATATGAATTAGTCACATCAAGTTTTTAGCATCAAATTCCCTCTTTGTGTTTCCTCGGACAGTGTTTCCCTGTTGAGCTGCAGGTGGAAGTATAGTAACAAAAAGAGGAACTTTGGCACTAAAAAGACTGTAACGTTGAAAGATATCTACTTGATTTGACTCATTTGGACGCTGAAGCTTCATATTAGCTTCAGATAAACTTCATTAAGGTCGTTATGAAGGGATCTTCTAAAGGTCAGTATGAACAGGAGGAATGATTACAGCAAGAAAAACAGCTTTAATGTTCATTTCAGCTCCCGACTGTTGGTTTAAGACAGAATTGAAAAATTGTGACCCGTCCTTTTAAACGATTTATGTCCACACTGCTCCTCCTTCCAGTCGGCGAACAGCGAAGCTGCATCACAGCCAACATCTGGAGGACAGACAGCCGGCTGACAAATCTTACTATCTTACGGCCCATCAGCCAGTCGGGGAGTTCGCAACAGTCACAAACACAAATATGTTGAGTTTACTATCACAGAAAACTGGAAAACGAGCAAATATTCACACGTGAGACGCTGCTGCCAGAGAAGATTTGGTGTTTTTGCTTAAAAAATGACTTAAAATGATGAATCAGGTATCAAAATTGTAGCCAATTAATTTTCTTTGCTGTGCTAATATATATATAGTGCGGAATGACACAGTGGCTTAATTACAGACCATAAACTCTACTTGTTAATCAGCTCACTCTCAAACTGCTGATAACATCTTTATTTTATCACGGTGACGTTAACGAGGTCAATGACAGCAGCTCCGTGTGTGTTCCACTATATCAACATTTCAAATGAGTGATCGCAGATAAGACCGGAGGCGACAGAAAGTCCTGCTCATGACATCATTTGCAAAAAGCTCCGTTTTTCCCCCCTTCAAACACACTGGAACACAGAGCCCGGTGTGTTTTATGATTTACACACTGTGGACGATGAAACTGAGATACAGATTTATGTGGTGAGGACGAACTCTAAAACTCAAGAGTTGGCTGTGACGGTTTCAGTCTGCAGCGCCAAACCACCTGCTGCCTGGACATCGCAGAGAAAAAGCACATTTACGAGTTTACGTGTGAAATATTTCATCCACATGTTGTATTTATGAGATGTTATAATTAATATCTTACTGTGAAATGTGAGGTGTTAAAAAAAAACATCGTGTGAACTCACTTTTTCACACGATAAATGTGACGAGGAGGGGAGACCGGGGACGGTTGTTACACTTTTCCCAATAAATCAAAAACCATTTACACTGGAATAGTTATAAACTTAATGTGTCAACTAAGGGTACAATGTATTTAAGTGGTTTTATGAAATATGTAAAGGTTGCAAAATTGATTTAAGTACAGTCACAGTGTACTGGGACGGTTGTAACACATGCCACTGGTGATACTGGGACAGTTGTAACATACAAAATATACATAATTAATCAATCAAATACTCATGAAAAAGATTATTTGTCGTTCATATTATTGTGACTATTCTTTTTTTTTTTAAATAATGAATACCTTTTTTCACACTTCATGACAAAGAGAGTGGAAACCATCAAATTATAATGCAAGGAAATGATTTAATGGGTGGAAGACACGTCCTGAAAAAGGTTTCAACATGAAATCAAAATGGATTAGTTTGAGGACAACAGTCAGTACAGAGTCACACGGCAGCAAATGCTGTATGATGCGATTACTGTCCTGATTTATCCTGTTTTATTTCATCTGAAGCCTCTCAGCAAAGGAAGTGTCTGTCTTCTTCTTCTTTCTGATATTTAGCTGCTGTTAGCAAACATGTTTCCGCTGACTATTAGCGACTAATCATTATTAACTTAGCATGTCATTTTATGACATTTTACATTTAATTTGCCATCCATCCAGTTTACGTAGGCCTTATTCACTAACTTAGACCATTTGTGTATAGTTTAAATAGTTTATTTGATCAGCAAGATGATTCGGGAAGGAATAAGATGAGCGGCGGTGGATGTTAGGGTCGAGGGGAGGCGACGGACGCCGTCATGACGGAGTCGGATTGGATGGATAGTGACCGGCTGGACTTGAGTTGAGGCTGGAGGAACCCGGGACGGAGACTCTGGGTGGGGGCACGTCTCGATGAGCAATTTTTGCTTCATCGTCCCCCAGTGGTTCCTATGATGAAAGAGGAGAATTACTGGGATGGAAGAATAGGCTCTGGCGTGCATGTCTTTATGGTGGGAGGAAACAGGAGTGCCTGGTGGAAACCCACGTGAACACGCAGAGAACATGCAGACTCACCACAGAAAGGCCCCGGGACGGCGGTGGGAGGGGTTCGAGAGGCGAGGCGTGCTTATATATGCGTGCAGGTATGTGGCCGGGAGGCACGGGTGATTTGGGTTAACGAGGTGCAGGCGTGGTGTATTGGTGAGAGGGAACGGGGCGTGGTCTTGTTCCTGAACTTAGTTATTATAATAACTATAATAACTTGGTTCGGTTGTAACAAGACGTTACAACCGTCCCAGTATCACCAGCTATGCTTTCACCTCATGTGAACTAGCTTAACTGCTAGTTTGACATGTCAGTCATTTCTATTTGTACCTTAGAAAACAGTGATTCTAATAATACTTGTCTGGATTCCTAAACATTTGATCTCAGGACAGTTTCCAAAAAATACATCTAATAAAAAAAAAGTTAAATTTTTACCTCAAAAACCCACTTTTGCTGGTAACTTTCTCTGGAAGTTTCAAACGTGGCTCCTTCTTTGTACGCAAGAAGACTAACTGAGCATGTGCAAAGGCAGTTTAATCACTGTAGCTTGTTTCTGATTGGAGGAATTCAAGGTGTTACAACCTTCCCTGGTCTCCCCTACATGTATGTAAATGACATGATCACATTACAGATTTCCTCATCTGGCAGCTTTAGTTCCTGTCACATGATAAATTGTGATAAAGTCACATGTTTTTTTTTTTTAAGGGGAAGAAAAGAATCGATTTATAAAACGATCAGCAGCAATTAAAGTAAAAATGATTTGAATACAAAAGGTTTTACAAGCTTTAATCACTGAACACTGATGCAGTTGAGAAACATGATTCATTCATCTGCAGACGTTTAGATTAAACAACATTTTAGTTTCAGCTTCGCAGCAGAATCAGGACCCGCAGCATCACTGCTGCTGGTGATTGTCTTGTCTTCGTCACCATGGCAACGTCAGCCTGACTGATGCAATGCTAATGTTGAGAAAAGTGATAAAATATGAGTGAAATCAGCTGTGCTCATGTCAGAGATGAAAACCTGCCGTTTGTGACCTGCAGGGGGCGACGTTTGTTCATCCTGCAGCTGCACAGATGTTCATGTTTCAACATTTCTGCATCAAAAACATAAAAATATCATTTTGTTTTATGACAGATTTTAGTGTTGATTCATTCAGTTTTTGTTTGGATTTTGAAAGTCAGCTTTTATTTCTCATCACCTCTTTATTTGTGGAAGCTTCACATTATATTGAAGCAATAATTTCCTCTCAGAAGTCAAAACAAGATGAAGAGAATTATATTTATTTTATATCCTGTGTTGAGTTTTTAAGTATATGAAGGTAAAAGTGTCTTTGTGTGTATATCAAACCTTTAAATCTTTTATAAAACTTTTATTTTTTATGTGCAAACAAATAATAAACAAGAGTAAATAAATGACCCTGAATAAATCTCTTGTTTTGATGGTGAGAACAACTTCAGAGGGACTAAAGATGAAGCTTATTACCTCCATGAATCTTTATTCATATGAAAGCTTCATTAAAGCCAAAAACAAGTTCGATGACGACGTTGATCTGAAGTTAATTTTAACTTCAGCCGTCAGAGTTAATCGATGGCTGATCTGAGGCGGAGGGATACGTTCTTGTAGCCACTAAGTTTGTTTTTAAACACAAATGTTTTGAGTGTTTTGTTGACGCCTCGGAGTCGACCTCCAGCTGTTCCCGTCGTCCTCCAGACCTCCTCGACTCGCTCCTGTCTCTGTATCTAATAAGATAGGAATAGTTCAGTCTGAGTTTATCTGCTTCGCCCTGAAAGAAACAAGCGACAAACACAAATGTGTTCCAGAGATTTCCCTCTGAGAGATCCTGAGAGGAGCGAGTCGTGGCTAATAGCTGTTAATATGGAGATAAATACAACGTCTGCAGCTCAGTGGAAGAGAAGCTTCAAGAAAAGAGTCTGAAGAAACACGAGGAGGTCAATAAATGATTAACGTGAGGAACGTATCCCTCCGCCTCAGCTCAGAGAGGAACTACATTCTGCAGGAACAAAGAGAGTGAAGTTGGTTCTAAACAGGCTGCAACTTTAGAAGATATCCACTAGATTTATGACTGTGGATCTTTTACAGCGTTCAGGCTCAGCGAGGAGAGAAGAACAGCTGCAGCAACTAGAGCTGAAACTGACTGTTATTACCAGTATTGATTAAGCGTTGATTATTTTCTCGCTTAGAAAATGTTGAAAAATGTGGATCAGCGTTTCAAGATATTCAGTTTACTGTCACAGAAACTAAAAGAAACCAGAAAATATTCACGTTTAAGAAGCTGAATCAGAGAATTTTCTTTTCTTTTCTTAAAAAAAACGATTCAAAATGATGAATCAATTATAAAAATAGTTGCCAATTAATTGAATAGTTGGCAACTAATCAACTAATCAACTAGTCGTTGCAGCTCTGGCAGCGACCGAGATCCATTTCCACATAAATAAACCCTTAAAAAACATCTGTCTGAACCTTCACACAGAGATACTGAAGAAACAAACCAAATAACAACTTCCCCTTATACATTCATTAACTGCTTCTCCTCATATGAACATGATCTCTGGTAGACGGGACGGCGCTCTGCTGAGTGGAGATAAATGATGATGATGATGATGACGATGACACTTTGTAGAGACATCTGATGTCTGTTTTAGTGAAGGATCAGTTTATAAAGAGCTTTTATGTGTTTTGTGATGTTTTCGTGTTGTAATGTGTGTTTTTACTGCTGAGTTTTTATGTATTTTTAAAAGCCCGTCTAGGGGGATGCGCACCGCAACTACCTCAGGCTGTAGCTGCTGCGGTGTGTTGCATAAGTTGATGCTATATTCTCGTCCCTGTACAAATAAAGATGAAATAAATAAAGGATCAGAGGTCACAGCAGCAGGACGAGAGGAAGCAGAGTGATGGATGACAGAAGTGAGCAAGGACACGCTGACTCTCCTGCAGAGATGAAGAGCGTTCTCTCATCACCATCTCTGTACTTCTTCCTCTTGTTTCCAACCCGGCTTCATTAACCTCCAGCATCCATCGTGCTGAGCCAGCACTTTCAGCATGACACATCAACTCGCCAGCCGTTTCACAACCGCTGTATCGCTCCGGTTTCTAGAGAGAAGATAAAAATATACACAGAGCGATCAGATAAAGCGAGAGCAGTGAGCCCAGCGTCCTCTCAGGCTGGGGGCGGGGGGGGGGGGGAGCGTTATGCAAGCTCTGCGGGGCTGCGTGGGGAGGACAGGACGGGTGATGGACGGCCTGCAAACTCTGGACAAACCCCCCCATCACCACCTCCACCACCTCCCCCCCCTCCTTCACCCACAGAGGCCCTGAGTGCTGAGGGGGGACAGTACGGTCCGGAAGTAAACATCTGTCTTCCAGAGGTGGAGAGTAACTACGTACATTTACTCAAGTACTGCACTCAAGTACAGTTTTGAGGTACTTGTACTTTGAGTATTTCCATGTGATGCTACTTCATTCTTCCACTCCACCACATGTCAGAGGGAAATATTGAACTTCTTACTCTGCTACATGTATCTGACAGTTTCAGGGCTTGTGTCCATACAACGTTTTCTCTGGCAGAAAAGTGCCGGCAGGGTGCTGGGAGCCTTCATCCCAGCGCTCCCAGTGCTTTCTTGATGAAGCGCTGCACATGGGTTTTGTTTCTATGACAACAATATCTTGACAACATATAACCACTGGTGTATGGCAGACTAGCATCACCCCTTTTGCTTTTTATCATCTATTTGTTCTTTTCAGATGAAGATTTGACACAATGGATAATATAACAAGCTCTTAAAATACAACACATTGTTAAAGATGAAACCAGTGGTTTCCAACCTTTTTGTCTTTTGACGTCTTACAAAAAGCAGTGTGTAGTCGGGGTCACATTTCACATGTCTATGAGTTGTTAACAGCTCCACCAAATAGTGATTTTTCCCTCTAAACGTCTCGTTTCAGGCTCAGCGACTGTCGTTGTCCACATTTCTAACCGTCTTTTATTTCCATCTGATGGTGACTCAGCTGAAGTCAGACAGGTTTCAATAAAAAAACGCCCCATGTCGGTAACTGGTAGTTCCTGTCGCTGCCTCACATCTGGCCTGAAACATATTTGAGTCTTTGTCTAACTGTTTATTTTACATCATCCCAACTCCGAGGGCAATTTTATATTTTTTATGGGCATTTTGCCTCGAGCCACACAATAATAATTAACGTGTCTTCATATGTTTTATGTTTTTTATCTGTTTATCTCCTGTTTATATCAGGTTTTACTCATGTTGTGAGGACCTATAATGCTTTTCCTGATGGGGGTGTGCTGGTCATCTGCAGCTCTTCATCAAACATCATCACTATGCTTCTGCTCGTACTCTTCTTCTTACTGATCCACTCAACAAACAGCTCAGAATGTCCACATGTTGTTGTGTCGACCGGTTTTTAGTGCCGCTAATGAAGCTCCACTAATTCAGTGGTGAACATGTTTCATTCAATTCAATTATGAATTTAACACAACTCTGATAGGCTGCCCGTCTGCAGGCTTCCTGAAGCTGGCCAATCAGAACAGAGTGGACTCATCAGGAGGCGGGGCCTTAAAGAGACAGGAGTGAAAACGGCCTGTTAGAGACAGAGGCTGAACTGAGGGGCTGCATAAAGGACCAGTAGAAGATCAATAAGCTGTGAATCAGTGGAGTCACAGAGCTGCAAATGAGCAGAACAGCTCCCATTAACTTTAGAGTGAAGACTTGGTTAAAGGTCAGTCTCCAGGAAATGAACGTGGTGCTTTCTGAAGTGATGGAAACACGACTGTGTGTGTGTGTGTGTGTGTGTGTGTGTGTGTGTGTGTGTGTGTGTGTGTGTGTGTGTAATTGTAGGAATTTCCAGTCTCTATTTGATTGACAGCTGCTTTTGAATGGTGGCGTACATGCTGCTGTTGAACCGTAGAGAGGCTTGTTTCCACGGTGACGTTGTGGAGCATTCACACCTCCGTACCTGTAATCAGATCTGGTCCGACCTGAGCGCAGATACACAGAGATAAATGTGTTCATGCTCAGTCATGATGAGTGTGAACCTGCAGCTGGTCGGAGGCCAGGAATGCTCTGGCTGCAGGATTAAAACAACAGTGAGTGACAGACGGCTTTTATGGCTCTGTGCTGGCTGTAAATTGCTCCGTCAACAGGACCATTATTGATAAAGCACAAACCAGTACAGACTAGAAAAGTCTCACACAGGTGAGTCTGCGTCATCCTGCAGGTGCGCTGGGTTGTTTTGAAAGGTGTGATGATAGATATTTTAACTCTAATAACTCATTAGCAAATTCATTTTGGAAAATTAGTGTAATTATAGTAAACAGACTGGAGGTTAGCGAAACGTCTGCTGGATGAACAGCTGATTGTTGCTCAGTAGGTCACAACGTACCCGTCATATTAGAATAGATTACTGTTCAAAAGTTTGCAGATTATCACCATGTTCATAAACTTCACATCTTGCTCCCTGCGGGACGTCTGTCTGGGTTTATAAGCTGAAGTCTAAAACCACATGAACGATGTCTGTTCAAGAGTCGCTGTAAACCAAAGCTGTCTGACACCAGCTGTGTTTCTATCCACCATCTTTAAGGCGCTTTTTCAATTTGCGTCTAGTGAACATGAGTGGAAATGCGGAAAAAAGCTGAAATATCGCAAAAAAAGGTTTTTCTGCTTGGATGAGGTGTAAAAGTTGATGTTTGGAGCAAAATGAGACAGATTTAGTGAATAAATGATGTCATACAGGAAACATGTGACTTAATGTCCCTGAAGCCGGAGAGAGCAAACATGGCGGCAGACGTTCACTACGTGTCTGTATAACTGACAGGAAGCTGTGATGTCAGCTGTTTGTCCATCAGCAGGATGTGATGTCACGTTTCCATGGCTTCACCTCTGACTGTCGCTTCTTCTTCTGTTTCTGCTTTACTGCAGTCGACAGCAGAATCAGCACCAACTGTTAATATTCATTAAAACAGACATTAATTCACATTTTCTGTTATCAACTTTCTGAAATTTCAGTCAAAATTTGCATTGACTTGACAACATTTGAATGGAAACTGGACTAGTGAGTCAATATGTGCTTCACCAGGACCCTGAAACTGAAGCAGTGAATAATAATTTTATTATTTAAAGTTACGACAAGGAAACTTGTAACTGGTTATGATTCCTCTGGATGACCTACATGGCAAACGAGACCATCAGAGAGAAGATTGGCTGTTTCTAGATAGTTATTCTAAATGGCTGCTGCCGGGTCGGATTCCCGCCAAATCACACGAAATGATAAACGACACACAGAGCCTGTGTTTACATTACATGTAGCACTGTAGCATGAGGGAGGATACAGATGTTACCGGGACGAGGGGAGGACATTTCTCTTTATTTGTTAATGTTAAAAGTAAAGTTAGACTTGTCTGCGGCTTCCTGACTCGTTTTAAAAAAGACCAGAGAGAAAAAGAGAGAGAGCAGCAGTGGTCGAGCAAGCTACAGAGTGAATGAAGAGAGGGAGCGGCGGTGCAGCGAGAACGGACGAGTGAATCAGAGAAACAAAACGATGTTTTCTGATTGTTTCACAGTGTCTTCACCATCAACATGTTACAGTGGTTAATCACCATGTTACAGTGGTTAATCACCAGATTACAGACGTTAATCACCAGATTACAGTCGTTAATCACCAGGTTACAGTCGTTAATTGTCATGTTACAGTCGTTAATTGTCATGTTACAGTCGTCAATCACCAGGTTACAGTCGTTAATCACCAGATTACAGTCGTTAATCACCAGATTACAGTCGTTAATCACCATGTTACAGTCGTTAATCATCATGTTACAGTGTTTACACACTTCCAAAACAAACGCACATGCTAGCCAAGATCTTTATGACAGGAGGCGCTGGTGCTCATGGGAAATGCAGTCTTCACTCCAGGGAGACACTTTGGCTTTTGGCGCTAAAATCAACACAAAATGAAAGGTCCTTGTAGTAACTTTGAGGCGTTTAGACAGCGAGCTGCTGCAGCACAGATGAAGGGCGGCTGCTCTCGTGAACGTGCGCAGCTCTTTGCCACTGATGTGATGGTTTTTCAGTTTTTCAGGTTTTTCAACTTGCTGCAGTGACTCGCCGTGTTACCATGGCAACCACAGAAACTACAGCAGGGGAAATACATTTTGGAACAGACAGATCAGCTTCACAGTCTGATGATCTGAGACAATAAACAACGTTTATGATAACGCTTCCTCTGTTTTACAGCGTGATGAGACGCTTTACTGCAGCAGCAGTCATCATGAAAACTGGCTGTTACAGGTGAGCTTAACCAGGTGTGGACACTCGGCAGGTAGTTACAGGCTGTTAAAACAGAACAGAAGCAGGTGGCTGATAGATGAACACAAGTAATCAATCAGGGAATCGGTTAGTACAGATAAGATATACTGACCGACCATTTCATCCACTGGTTTGATTTATTTTGTTGCAATTTCTTCAAAATAAATATAATTGATAGATTCTTCAGTACGACTGTGAGTTTTTCCTCCTTCTGTCGAGTCCTGAGAGCCGAGTCGTCATGTGTCAGATGTGGAACAGGTGAAGCCGGCAGGTGACTGATCAGCTGATCTCCAGAGTGTTTGCTGTGGAGTTTTGTTGTAAATAGATGAGTTTGCGTCAGCAGGTCAACCAGGAAGTATAAAGTCTGTCAGATGTCCAATAAATGCATGAAAACGTTTGAATGTGTTGATGTTGGCGCCTGACTCTGATTTGGTTTCAGTCTTTTGATGAAAATGTATTTTACTTTTAGACACATTTCTGTCATTTTAATGTTTGTTATTTTTAGTCAGGAAAACTTGGCTTGAAACCAAGTTTCATGTTCTTGACGACCGCTGACCGTTCGCCTCTGAGGTGGATTTGATTGGCTGGTAGTTTCATAGTGCAGCGAGCTCTGAGTCGCTGTGGATGGTGACATTTATTTTTGGTTTAAGTTATAGTAAATGATGTTGCGTTGTTGTGTCCACTGACCAGAGGAACAAATGGGCTGAACTGGTTCCTGCTTTAGAACCACTAAAAACACTGGAACAGCTTCTTCAGCTGAACTTGTCATGTTCAGTTCTGATCTTTATTCCAATAGAGGACATTATTGTTGCAGCAAGGCAGCATAAAAACATAATAAAAACACAATAAGACAACTGAAGACATTAAAATGTTGACTATTTATTCGTTCAGAATCAAATAAAAGCATCATGATACATCAGCTGTCAACAACGCTATCTGCTCTCTAGTTCAATCTACACAACATAAAGATATTTTAAAGTATAAAACATTTATAATTGTTTGTCATTAAACCGTGTAAATCATCCTAATAAACATGAAGTTATATGATGTCATGTGACACTGCGGTTTCCTGCAGCGGAGACACTTGACGCTCAGATCCAGAACGAAGGTGAAACAGTTGACCTGAGCGTTGAGTCATACACATCAGAATATTGATGATTTGACATCCGTCTGGATGTTTTTGGTTCTTGGAAGCTGTCTTAACATTGATCTGGAGCTGTTGTCATAGCAACAAGTCCTGAAGTCCAAACCTGCTGTAGTGCAGCTTATTGACAGTCAGCTGATCAGGACGGAGACGTTTCAGTCTGAAGCACAAACATGAACTCATGTTCAGATACAAACGTCTCACTTTGTTTATATAATTATGATTTTAGACGCAAGTTAATGATAAATTATCACAATTTAATTTTTATAAGGAAGACTTACCTTTAATCTTACATGATAAAATATACAAAAAGCAAAAAGACATAAAATCACCTAACAGACTCAGACTGTTAAAGGACAGTCGGAGCCTTTAATCTGATGTCTGAACACTAAAACTTAAACGATTAACCACAGAACTCACTTTGCTGAATGTTGTTTATGCGAGTTAACATTTTTGAAAAGGTCTCATTGTGTGTGATGAAAGTGTGGAAACAGTAGAAACACTGTGGAGCAAAATGTAGAAGAAAATATCAGCAGGAAGACGAGACCAGACGGTCCAGCTGCTGGACCTGCAGACTGAGCTGCTCGCAGACTTCAGTCGTTCGTATCACGACGTGTTCATCAAGTCTGAGACGGGACTGAAGACCACAGACATGAAGTGAAATTCGGGACCCTGTGAAGCTCTGCAGCTCTGCTGCACATGTGATTCTAACAGACACCTGACAGTATTTTCATGCTACAACAGAACGTTACATCCACATAAGTCAAATCAGGCGTGTCAGATAACCGCGTCTTGATTCATCGTGTCCTTTGGAAGAGCTGATTAAAATAACAGACCTGCGGCCTCAGCTGTTGTTTTGAAGCTCTTCATGGCCAACAGAGTCAGATCCATTCTCACCCAACTGAAGCGTGGCACGAAGCCTCACAGAGGTGTTGATGTGGAGGCTGGACCACGTCTGGAAAACCCAAGCTCCGTTTGCTCCTCGGCGTGCTGCCAGTTAACCTGCGGAGGAGGACGTTCAGCCCTGCTTTTAACAAGAACAAGTGTCAGAGATCAGCGAGGGGGGTGCGGGGGGGAGGGGCGATATGTCAGCGAGGCATCCAGTTGATTTATTTGTGTTATTCAGTTACATCATGAGAAAATGCCACAGGCCGGCGCAGAGCTGATGACGAGCAGCAGCATGCCTCCTGCCGCCATGTGATGTTCTTCTTTTGTTTTTATTTTTTCGCACCTCTGTCCTGACTTCACCCCCCCCCCAACCCATCTCCCCCACCCATCTCCCCCACCCCGGCGGCTCTGTGAGCTCTTGGCAGGGTCGGGTGTGTTTGTTTTAACCTGTTCGGAGCAGAGGAGGGGTGGGGCTTGGATCAGGAGAGTGCAGTAAGATCTCGAAGGTTTGAACGTTTTACCTCTAACGTTCCTCCCGTCATGTCGGGTTTCAGGTTCCTGTTGATAAACTGGACAAATCTGCTGAGAGAAACCTGGAGCTCAAATCTGGAAACATGTCCTGATGGAAAAAGCGCTACTGCAGTTTATTACTCCAGAAATCTGAGTAGAGCTGCTCATTGGTTCGAGCTCCTGCTCTGTTTTCCACCTGTTGTGGCTCCAGCTGTTCATGAATTACAGCTGTGAGAGTTGAAGTACATGAAAATAAACCAGGAAACAGATTAAAATCACACAAGGAAACAGAGTTAGACTGATGTATGTTCACATGATGACCTTATTTACTCATTAACAGTAATAATGTTGTGTAACTGTACTGACAAACTGACACAACAAGTCTCCTCCAGATCTGTGGTTTGATCATGTGACTCCAGAGCAACAGGAGCATTTTCTAATCTAGACTGTAAATCATGGACGTATAAAGACAACTGGATACAGCGTTGGAGGCGGGGCCCTCGTTCAAGTTGTTCAGTGGCGCACGAAGCCAAAAACGCCACTTCCTACTGTAAAAAATGACCTGGATAAATACATACTGCACATGCTTTATGGGCCAAAGTGCCCATCATGGAGCATGCTCACTAGAGACTTCCACCGGCAGAGACGGCTAACTTCTTGTTTAGCCCTCCGGCTAACTTGAATGGGGATAAAATAAGTCAACTGTGCGGCTCTTCTAGACTTTCAAAATGTGATCAAACCGAATGGATCAAATTCTGATGGTGAAACTTGTGTGTGACACTGCTGATTTACAGACGTCTCACAATGTAAATCTATGGGACAAATAGCATTAATATATAGCATCATGTGACGTTGTAATGACACAGTTTGGCCACTAAGTCAAACTGTTCCTGGAGGCTAACCAAGCTAGCAGCTAGCGCTAGGGTCAGCTCCACGCTCGTATCCACGTGGTCACTTCTCATCACTTCTGGCTCCAAAAATCCAAGATGGCGACGGTCAAAATGCCAAACGCGAGTCCACAAATCAATGGGTGACGTTACCGTGGTTACGTCCATTATTTTATACAGTCTGTGGCTGCATCTGTAACTCAGAATGACTACAGGTTGTTTTATAAGAGGACAGACTCTGATACAGACTATATACTGTTATACTGCAGTTTATTCAGTACTGTTACTCTGCAGCGTGCAGTACTGTTGGTACTGTTGTACTACAGTGTGCAGTACTGTTAGTACAGTTATACTGCAGCTTGCCGTACTGCAGTACTGTTAATACAGTTGTACTACAGTGTGCAATACTATTAGTAAAGTTATACTGCAGTGTGCAGTAATATGAGTACAGTTATACTACAGTTTGCAGTACTGTTGGTACAGTTGTACTGCAGTATGCAGGACTATGAGTACAGCTGTACTGCAGTATGCAGTACTATGAGTACAGCTGTACTGCAGTACTGCAGTAGAGCAGTACTCATAGTACTGCAGTACAGCAGTACTCATAGTATAGCGGTGGTCTCTGCAGTACTGCAGTACAGCAGTACTATGAGTACTGCAGTAGCGGTGGTCTCTGCAGCAGCAGCCGTGCTGTTGCTGCGTTGCTGCACGTACTGAACAACACAGCAGGGAGTTGAACCCTCGACCCTGGCAGCGCGTGTTAATCTGAGTGTTCGTGGGTCATCACTCAGAGGGGGTCGCTCGCTGCTCGGCCACCTTCCCCCCAGATCCTCAGCCAATCAGAGAGCGGCCCAACTGGGTGAAGGGTGGCGGTTGGCCCGGGCCGCTCGCTGCTGTTGCTCAACCTGCCTGCTGGGCCAGGCTTCCTTCCTCCGCAGCGACCCGAGCATCCAGAGCCAGCCCGCTGCAGCACACGGCCGTGTTTCCCCTGTTGAGCCTGACACGCCAAACAGCCTGATGTGTGTGTTTCTGGCGCTGCTCGGCCCGCTCGCCGCCTCCACGCTCCCTGGAGGAGCACTTTCAAAACCTGCTGATGCAAGGACCAGCGGAGCTGATGGAGATACAGTGATTAATGAAGTGCCACTGACTGAGTGTGTGTGTGTGTTATTTATTCATCATCATGTGGGGACATAAATCTGTTCATAGCATTACATGTGAGGACTTCGCTCCCACCTGGGGACAAACATTTAGCCCCTGCAAGGTTAACTGTCTTTAGGTGTCAGCCAAAAAAGTTTTCTCGCTTCTTGGTTTGCTTCTGTGTTGTGTCTCATTGCACATGTGCATTAACGTCTCTGTCTCTGCTCCGAACACTTTATATCAAGGTGACTTTAAACTCAACATTAAAATCACTTTTCTGGGCTTTAGGAGAGATTTTCCAACCTGGTCTCTTCAACCTGCGTACAAATAACAGCGTGCAGTCATACACCAAAGTCTGATTTTGCATGGATGTCTACGTGTTTTAAGCTTTTCGTGTGTCATTTAACACCGTCGGTTAGATTTAGGCACAAAGATCATGGTTTGAGTTAACAGTAAAATTCCTCCCAATGAGCCAGAATCACCTTATAAATTAAAACTAAGTCACATTATATTGACTTCCTCTGTCACTCAAACATAACGGCGTTAAAACAGCTTAAAACGTGTAGAGATAATAACACACGAAATGACAAGAAGTTGTCGTGTTATCCGTTCGCCGTCGGTGAGACCAGGCTGGATTACTGAGCGTGCTGGAAGGAGGACGACCTGCTCACAGTCCTGCTGAATCAAAGCAGAGAGCTGCTTCCTGTGGAAAATCTGAAGCAACCAATCAGAGAGCAGCCTCAGGTCACCTGCTTGCGGAAGGAAGACTGGTAACTGACAGATTCACATCAAATTAACCAAATACAGTTTGACTGTTAATGAATGTTGGCATGGCTACCTATTTCATATGTTTAACGGCTTTTAACCGCCTTTCTTCTCTATATAATTGGAACGGAGACGGGGGCGGGGGTGGGGGTGGGTGTGGGGGCGGCGTTGACCAGCTGACGCTGCTTCAGTGGCCTCCCCAGTCTGATCTGAATCTAGCAGAACACCTCGGGGATGTGGTCGAACCGGAGACTTGCAGCATGAATGCGCAGCTGACAAATCTGCAGAAACGATGTGATGCAATCATGTCGACACGGAGCAGAATCTCAGAGGAATGTTTCCAACATCTTGTGGAATCTGCGACACCAGTAACTGAGGCTAAAGTGTCCAGTCAGTGTTCATCTCATGTGAAGGACGACAAACAGTCGTGTTAAATGTGCAGAAATGTAACTTTAAAGCCTGTGAAGGTTTCTTAAAGAGACGCATCGTTCCCACATTTCTGTATGTTTGTTCCCTTGTTGTGATGACTAATGGGAGCCATCCAGACTCCACGTGCCTGGAAGAGAATAAAGCCTTCACACTGTTTTAATTTACTGTCTTTCCATAATGAGTTTAATTCACTTGCATGTAATAATTCATAATTATTCATTTGTATCAAATCCAGCAGAATAAATCAGACTTTATCCAATCAGCTCGACAGTCTGACGTGATGTTTTCTTCTCTGGTTGCCTGGAAACTGAACACTGTTGTGGTATGTGACATTACTGAAAGGTCTGTATTCTGCCCTTTTACACTCATTTTTATATTTTAAACATATCTGTGACATTTTATTCACCAAAAGTTGTTTATATTTCTCTAAATCCATCTTTCCTTACAGCCAGATTCCTCTCTGTCCTCCAGCAGACTGTTTCTGATGATATTTACATCAAATCTGCATTATTAATGAGCTCCT
Organism: Thunnus maccoyii; assembly: GCF_910596095.1. Taxonomy (NCBI): domain Eukaryota; kingdom Metazoa; phylum Chordata; class Actinopteri; order Scombriformes; family Scombridae; genus Thunnus; species Thunnus maccoyii. The sequence continues at coordinate 39,924,525 of NC_056533.1, read as the reverse complement.
GCTCTGATTGGCTGGAGGTGTGGCCCCCACCTTCACCCCCAGCCAATCAGAACAGGCCCTAATGAAAGCAGCAGCATGTTTACCTGCAGTAATGTCTGCAGACAGTATATAGCGTCTATGAAGCTGCTGCTGCTCAGCTGAGACTCAACAGGAAGTTTCAGGTTTCAAATTATTTAATCATCAATGTGTGAAAAGGCTGAATCTCCATTTAAAGACGTGTAACCAGTAAACCAGTAAACCAGTAAAGTGATGTGTGGGATGATCAGGGTGATGTCGGAGCCTCCTGTGCTGTAAATTACTACCTTCTATCTTGAAACTGGCGGCTGCAGAGCGAGCGGCGTTGAGGCGGTTACTACTCGTTACTACGTCACACCAGAAAGTCCAATCAGATCAGCAGGAAGCTTCATTATGAGCCCGCCGCCACCGCCGCCGCCGCCCAGCGCTACGCCGAGTGTTTATGTAACGTCGCAGTAGTCGCAGTTTGCATCACAGCCGGATGACGAGCGAAGCAGCACACTGGAAGTGTTGCTGGTTGCTCAGCAGATAAAAGTCTTTCCAGCCTTCCAGAGGACGGACGTTTACATCAGGAACGACTGAAATTCATTTCTGGAGACGATCTTCTCTCCGTTATCAGCGACTGGTTGTTTGTCTGCTGAACGACACTCAGCTGCAGGATTTTCTACTGTTTCATCTTCAGTCTGTGATGAAGTTTTAAAACATGGTTTCTTTCTGTTCCTCAGCTAAAGGAACATAATATATCTGAGCTAAAGCTAAGCTAACGTTTGAAAAACAGACTTTGACTTTGTGAGGAAACTTGGACTCGATCTCGCCGTCCTGAAACTTCCTGTTGAGTCTCAGCTGAGCAGCAGCAGCTTCATAGACGCTATATACTGTCTGCAGACATTACTGCAGGTAAACATGCTGCTGCTTTCATTAGGGCCTGTTCTGATTGGCTGGGGGTGACGGTGGGGGCCACACCTCCAGCCAATCAGAGCAGCAGCTCATTAATAATGCAGATTTGATGTAAATATCTTTCTGCTGGAGGACATAGAGGAATCTGGCTGTAAGGAAAGAGTAATTTCACAGCACAGGAGGCCTCAACATCACCCTGATCCATCCCAGAGATCAGTTCACCAGGTGATGGCCTCTCTGAGTATCAGCTGATCAGCACTTTAATCATTTTTGTAATAATGATGTCATTAGTGCAGAGACGTTTGCAGCCGATGGAGACGACGTGTGTGTGCAGAAAGTGGAAGTGATCGTAGAAAGCTTTGTTCTCAGGAAGGAGATACCACGATAACACGTCTGAACACCTGCAGCTGTTATCTGTCTGCGTGTGATAAGAGTCCAACTGGGAATGTGGAGAATGGAAGTCGTTTCATATCGTGTTTGGTTTGTGTAATTGGCTGAGACATGCATGTAACGTGTGTGAAACTACAGAATGATCACTGCTGCTGTTTATTACATTTATTACCTGCTGAAGCGTCCGTGTGCTTTTATTATGAAAACAATAAAGGAGATATAAGAAATGATGACATCACATCCTCTGTGTGACCCACTTTAATGTTCTTAGTGGTTCATGTTTTGAGCTCTGAAGCAGCTGCAGCTTTATGTTTTTAGTAAACAGAAAGTAACCTGATGAAGCTGCATGTAACATAGTCTATCATTACCATTATTATTATTATTATTATTATTATTATCATTGTTCTAATTATTACGGATGAGATGGAAATGTCAGTGTGTGTAGTCGACTGTTTCTGGTCATTTAATAAGAGGTGAGATGTGTGAGATTGTTCCTGGTCAGACTGGTTTAGTTTCGTTGGTTCAGTTGTTAAATCTCAGCCGTGTGTCTCTGCTGCTGCTTCACACTTGAGGAAGATGGATCTTGTTCACGTTGCGTCTCGGCCACAAGTAGAAGATAACGACACGCTAACACGACTGCTCGCCCCAAATGATTCAGCACAAAGTTTCCTGAATGAGACCAGAAGTAAACAGACTCAGCTTGATGCAGCTCTCAGGAGGTTTCTGAACAAAGTAAAGACGACTTTCTGTTTGTTGTTGTTTGAATGGAACTTTATTGGACTCGTCAACAGACAGACGTGTTGAGTCTCTCTGTCAGAAGCAGCGATACGCTGCGAGACCTCCAGTCTGCTGGAAATCCACACAGAGAAGAAGAAGAAGAAGCTGTTCTGTTCAGAGGTCGCAGGATTTACATGAAGGGTTAATTAATAAAGTCGTGCTGTCGGCTTCACACTGAACTCCTGAAACACCTCAAACACCTGAAACACCTCAAACACCACAAACACCTGAAACTCCTGAAACACCTGCTTCTGCATCTTGTTGGTCTTTGTTCAGCACAGTACTGTTCTGTACTGTTCTGTACTGGTCTGTACTGGTCTGTACTGTTCAGTACTGGTCTGTACTGTTCTGTAATGGTCTGTACTGTCCAGTACTGGTCTGTACTGGTCTGTACTGGTCTGTACTGTTCTGTACTGGTCTGTACTGTTCTGTACTAGTCTGCACTGTTCTGTACTGTTCAGTACTGGTCTGTACTGTTCAGTACTGGTCTGTACTGGTCTGTACTGTTCTGTACTGGTCTGTACTGTTCTGTACTGTTCAGTACTGGTCTGTATTGTTCAGTACTGGTCTGTACTGGTCTGTACTGTTCTGTACTAGTCTGTACTGTTCTGTACTGTTCAGTACTGGTCTGTATTGTTCAGTACTGGTCTGTACTGGTCTGTACTGGTCAGTACTGGTCTGTACTGTTCTGTACTGTTCTGTACTGGTCTGTACTGTTCTGTACTGTTCAGTACTGGTCTGTATTGTTCAGTACTGGTCTGTACTGGTCTGTACTGTTCTGTACTGTTCTGTACTAGTCTGTACTGTTCTGTACTGTTCAGTACTGGTCTGTACTGGTCTGTACTGGTCAGTACTGGTCTGTACTGTTCTGTACTGTTCTGTACTGGTCTGTACTGGTCTGTACTGGCACTCTGTAGTATATTTTTATGCTTCAAGTCTATTTTCTTATTTTTTTGAGTGTAACTATTAAGGCTGTGGGGAAACATTAAAATGTTCAGTCTGTGAACTCATCAGACTGTTTGAAGCAGTTTGCTGTGTGAACCAGCAGAGGGCGTTCTGAAAGTTCACTATCAGCTCTCTGACTTGTCAGTAAACTAAGACAATAAATAAAAATGGAGGACAGCAGCGAGTGAAGCTGATTGGATAATAGCAGCTGCTTCACACTCAGGTGAGACGTCGACTCTACGAGCTGGTCTGACACACAGAGCAGCTGCACGACACCAGATATGAAGAACTGAAGAGTCAGACGCTGATGACAGTAAACTGGATCTCCCACACATCACAGGATCTGGATCATGTTTGAATTAATTCAAACAAATGACTCGTGACAGCTGTCGTAACTCACCAGCAGTGGTTGTGTGAGAAGCTGCTGCTGACCTTTGACCTCCTTCTTCTTGTGTGTTGGAGTGAAATGCAAGTGACCTACACTCACATCTGTCCCTGAACGCATCGTGAAACGCCTCCATTCACTGAGCACTCGCTGCACTTTGAGCACGCCTGTTGGCCATTTTGCATGTCACCTTTAGATTATGTCACCTGAGAGCCTCCAAAATGGCGGCCGGTCACCTGAGGCGGCGCCCTGTGCTCCGGTCACATCGTGATGGATGAAATTCCCCCCCCAGCAGTCGGCCAGTTGTGTGTTCCAGCAGACGGATTATAAAAGTGATGGACTCCAGTTTAATGGTGACAAAGGTCAGACAGTGTGGTATGATGACAACGTGCCGCGCCGATACGGACGCTTCCTCGTGCCAACTCTGCAGATAAGAGGAAGCAGAGTTGAAATTCTGCAGATCGGCCTGAGATTAGTCTTATCTTCCAACCATCAGCTCGTGTTTAATTTGTGAGCTGTGGTGATGAAAGGCAGGAGGGCTGATTGAGCAACGCTGCCCAGGCTTTAAAAGCACTGCCAAAACCCGGCTGCCAAAAAAACGGTTTCATAACCAAACCTGACCACAGCTGATAGCTCGCAAAGAGGGAAGCACTCCGTGACCTCAAATTAACTCATCATCTCTCCAGAGGTGATTCCTGCTCTGTCCAAACAGCCACAAATCTGATTATCTTCAGGGTTCATACGGGACACTGAGAGTTGTGCTGTTAGACGTCTGACACCTGAAACAGCAGCATTACACTGCCGTCAAACCAAAACTGAAACGAGACGAGCTAAAATATACAATTAGTTCATTTATTATCATTATTTATTAACCCTGCAGTCTCAGGAAGCCTTTCTTTATATCACCTACGTCAGGAAAGCAAAGTTCTGGCAACAAAAAGAACAAAAACAGGCTGAAAAACAGTTTGACCAATCACTGCTGTCGGACATCAGTTATACATACTGTGACATGTTCACCATCATCACGGTGAGGCTGCGAGGGGATAAAATGAGACGGGACTTTAAGTGTTTCCATGGAGATGAACTGAAACCCTGTAACTCATTTCAAAGATGTTATATGCAGTTTCTGCTGCTTTATCAGCACAACAAATCTGGTCAGAATATCTCAGTGAGATGAACATGCTGCCAAATGCTGCTGTCATTATATTCACATTTTCACATCCAAATAATTAAATCCAGGCCTGTGAATATTCTCAAACCTTTTATATTCCTGTGGATGCTGTGGACCGACATTATGGGTAATTTTCTTCAACAAAGTCTCCTTGAAGACTTGCTAAATTGTGGATTTGGACTCGCAGACTTCCTGGGAACGAGCCTGCAAACTCATCGAGTCTGTGCTGAAGTCTGGACGTTTGGATTCAGCCTGAGAGTCTGCAGACGTGCTAGCTAGTGCTAAATGCTAACATCAGCATGCTACCATACTGCATAATGTTTAGCAGGTATAGCAGGTACAAGTGTAAGTATATACCTCAACATCATGGAGTCAGTCTGGGATGAACATGAGGACACAGAAGCAGCAGAAGAAGAAGATGCAGAATAACCGACCTGCTGAGAAGCTGAAACACTGAGAACTGCTGCTGTTTATTAAACTCTGGATCAAGTTAACTGATCAATAACTACTATTCAAAGCATCCTCACTTCACCTTTAGTGTCTAAAACTGTTGCACAGTACTGTACATCTTTTGAATAAACTGTTAATTGCTCTGTTAGTGAACGAGCTGCTGAGCTAACGAGCTTCACTATTTACTGGATGAAATAGTGTTTAAACCTGATAAACCTGATCAGTTTGTCTCATGTATCAATACTGAAGTTCTATATTTAAGTTGAGAGTCAGACTTTACCTGCTCTGAATCAACCTCGTCTGTCCTCTGAGTGGACGGAAACAAAGGATGACATAATAACTGTGAGCCAATCAGAGCGCATCTGTCTGTCCATCCTCAGTCTCTCCCTTAACACGTCTCTGTGCTGACTCGCCGGGGTCATCGCCATCGCAGGCAGGCGGCCAGTCTGATTGGTTCAGCCAGGGTGGACCCCCCCACATCCTCCCCCCCCCGAGAGACTGTGAGGTGACATTTAGCCTCCATTTGACTGAGCCGACATGCAGCCGGACAGACAGACGAGTGGAGAGGAGGGAGGAGGACATGTGTACTCCAGTGTTGCTCAAAGGTCCCTGGGCAGCCATTTAACCCCCACCCCCCCCGCCCACCCACCGCCCCCCCCACAGACACGACCAGCTGCTGATCTCGGCTGTACAGAGGTGAGACAGCTGCAACACACACACGCGTCGAGATCTGGATGACTTCAGACTGGCTGTTGGGACAGACTCAATCTGTGTATCAGCTCTACAGCGTCGTCACGTTTTCCCTCTCTGGAGGGCGGCGGCGGCGGCGGCGGCTGATGAGGGTTGACGTAGCTCATGTCTGGATGTCTCGTTAAACCAGCAGGAATAACTTTCAGTCATCAAACTCCTGATTTCTGTCACTGTAGTCAGAATAAATGCATCAGTTCATACACATGATGCTGCAAGAGAAACGTAACGTTAGCAACAAGCTAACAGATCCGTCCTGCTGATGGCGTCAATCTTTATTTTAATCACATTTGATGACAAATATTTTCACAAACAGAAATTTCATATTTCCATCATGTTTTCCATCGTTTGACCTTTGACCGTTGCTCTTTAATGATCTCGTTGTGGATGGAAACAAACATTCATGACATTTTTTTGATGATTTTCTTGGAGTTTGAGACACATTTGGATGGAAACTATGCGACGGCGCCGCCCTCGTCTCTCTCTCCTCATTTCACCTCTTTACTGTCGACTGAACAAACAAATAAAAACAACAAGTTTTCTCTCAACTGAAACCACATGGATGCATGTCGTGTCCTTCACCTTTAACTTTTACTTCTGCACAGCTGACTGCGGATCCCGTCGTCTCCTTCAGTTCAGACAGAAGGCACGACAGGGTATCCCAGCATCCTTTGCAGCATCATCAGAATGAGTAAAAACCTCCCAAAACGTGTGAGTGATTCCTCCACTTCAAGAGAGCAAATTTATGAGCAAAGAAATAAACTTGCAGTTGACAGTTTGAGTTCACTCTCATTCTTCAGCAGTGAATCATGTGACTTCATCATCAGCGTGTGAGACGTCTTTTTTTACCTGCCGCTAACGTTATAGCCGCGGCGCTAAACGTCCCTCCTGCCAGGCCGCAGCCGCTGAGTTATGGTTCAGTTTAATCCGACACAGCAGCAGAGACGCTCTGCAAACTGAAGCAATTACCTCCAATCTCATAATTCATGTGAGCAGCAGCAGATTCCTCCAAACGCTCAAAACTTCACCCACAGTTACAGAACAGAGAAACGCACGTTTGTTTCCCAACAACCACTGGACGGATTTCAACAAAGATGAGTTTATTTACTGTAAATATTCATGTTCCACAGGGAATACATACCACGTCTGCAGAAATATAAAAAAATCAGACCAAAAATATGAAAATCTCAAAGAATGAGAAAAAAATGTTGCCTCATTTATCTTGAATCCCTTCAAAATAAAGTGTTTTTATATCCAAAAAACACACTCAACCACAGTAGATGCATGTTTTAGGAAAGTAAATAGAAAATAATATTTGTAAATTAATAAACTTTATTTCTACAGCTGAACAAAATGCTCCATACAAAGACAAAGGATCATAACATTTACATTTAAAGCAAAGATGAACACAAGAAAAGAAGTTAAATCAAAAAAGACGAGATGAGAAAATAAAACAATAAAACAATAAAATGTGTTGACGTGTTGACAGAATGTGTGTCAGAGGTGAACGTTTCAGTGTCTTTAACTGGTCACATGAACACTGGAGCTTCATGTCTGGACTCTGGATCCAGAGAGTCGTGTTGTGTTTATATATGTTAGGAAGCACCAGTCCACCTACAGTCCTGTCGTCCCGCCGTTCCACAGAACAACAACTAGTTTGTTTATTGTATGAAAATGGATTTGGAGAGAAAGACTGGCAGACATCATTTTAATGTAATTTACCCTCCCAGCAACAGTTTTATGTGAAATATTTCCACCGTTCCAGGTCTGATTGAAGCTTTTCAATTAAAGGTGTGAAAGTGTTTTTGTTAAGATCTGATAATTGTCGACAGATCAGATCAGTTCACACCTAAACTGAATTAAACCAAACGTTCTTCTAGACGTCTTACAGATTAGATTCTTTACAGGAAACTCTTTGAAAAGTGCAATTTATAACCTGAAAAAGTTCCAAATCTGTTTAAGAGTTTGATTGTCTGGAGGACGGTAGATATCCGGTCGAGATAAACAATAACGTATCGTCGGCGTATAATGAAAGTGTGTGTTTCGAACCACATCTGAGAATTCCTGGATTCAAACCAGCAGATTTAGGTGTGAATAGATATAAAGGTCAGATCGCCGGGGTCAAAGGGCATCCTGGCGAGATCCTCTACCAAGTGTGAAATATTGGGATCTCATCCGATCAGTACTGACAGAAGCCTTAGATGAAGAATATAAAAGCGTTATCCAGGATAAATACGCCCCCCCCCATCGAACGCCTCCTCCGCATCCAAAGAGACAAAGAGACAAAGACCTCCGGTGTCTCAGCTGATGTTGGAGAGAGAAGAATATTAGAGAAGCAGTGTCGGTTTCTCATAAACCCGGTTTGGTCTGGTGATATAATGTTTGGCATCATTGCTTTAACCCCGGGATTCCACCGGGCGCGTGTGCGCTGCATTCCGGCTCCGGCACGATTTTGCTCCGTCCTCTGCACGGCGCCCTATTCCAGCGGGAGCGTGTCAGAAGCGGAGCGTCTTCACTGCGGGGAAGCCCTCCGCCATTTAAAATCAGTTGCACTCCTACTACAGTAATTACAGCAGCCTAGTCAAAGCTGATAAAGTTCCTTAAGGCTACCGTAATTACTGCAGTAGCAGGACAACTAAACTGCCCAATTTTGTTAACTTGCTCAGCTTTCATTGATTTGGTCATTTTCCTTGATCTTTGTGCTTCTATATGGTTAATTAGGCTATGTAGTTAAATGGTTTCTTTATTCATCTGTTTTAATTGTGTTTATTGTTGATATACGACCAGGAGTCTGCACGGGGTGTTTTATTTTGAAAATTGACCGGATGCTCAATACTGTTTCTGTGCCTGACTTCCTGCCCAGCTCGATCTGCTCTGTGCTGTTTGACACGGCGCCTATCTTTAGCGCAGCGGAGCGGAGAGCCGCTTCTGGGACGCTTCTGAAACGCTCTGCGGCGCCCGATGTAATCGGATACATTGACCAGAGTGGCCGCGATCAGCTCCGGCGGCCGTGTTGGAGCCGGAACGCGGCGCACACACGCACCCGGTGGAATTTAGGGGTTAGCTAGAATTTTATAGTCCTCATTTAAAAGAGAGATGGGCGATAAGAACTGCAGTCAGAACTTTCTCTACCTGGTTTTAATAGTAAAGTTACTGAGGCCTCGGGGGGGGGGGGGGGGGGTTGTTTTATCAATACATGTTTTACAGAACTCTATTGGATAGCCATATGGACCGGGGGCGTTGCCACTTTGCATTAATTTAATTTAATTTTGAGTCTGTAGTTTCACAAGGTTTTAGAGGTTGATCATCTCTCTGTATAAAGCAAACATGTCTGTATGTTTGTATGTTTGTCCTTCACATATCTGGAGAACTGTTCATCTGATCTACTTCATACCTGGCAGGTGGATCGCTGGGGAATCAAGGAGGTGCAATGTTGATGTGTGAAGTTGTTTGGATGAGCAGTTCTTGAGAAATATACAAAAATACCTCATAAATAACGTTGATTTGCTTCTTCTTCTGCCGGTGGAGTCAACGAGAGGAAATACAGACGGCGCCACTGCGACACACATTGTGGTCGGATACGGGATTACATCCATAGTGATGAGAACTATAAGGAGAGAAGGAAAAGTTTAGAGAATTAAACTCCCGTTCATCACACGTGTGGGAACTTGTATGTTCAAGGTTCTACACTTCATCTGATCAACTTCAGCTCAACTCAAAATTATCGTCTCCAGATTCTGCGTGTGAGGCGTTTAGGGAGCATCGGTAAATTGTAGCGTCTACAGATATTCTGCGTGTGAGGCGTTTAGGGAGCATCGGTAAATTGTAGCGTCTACAGATATCCTGCATGTGAGGCATTTAGGAAGCATCAGTAAATTGTAGCGTCTACAGATATCCTGCATGTGAGGCATTTAGGAAGCATCGGTAAATTGTAGCGTCTCCAGATATCCTGTGTGTGAGGCATTTAGGAAGCATCGGTAAATTGTAGCGTCTACAGATATTCTGCGTGTGAGGCATTTAGGAAGCATCGGTAAATTGTAGCGTCTCCAGATATTCTGCGTGTGAGGCATTTAGGAAGCATCGGTAAATTGTAGCGTCTACAGATATTCTGCGTGTGAGGCATTTAGGAAGCATCGGTAAATTGTAGCGTCTCCAGATATTCTGCGTGTGAGGCATTTAGGAAGCATCGGTAAATTGTAGCGTCTCCAGATATTCTGTGTGTGAGGCATTTAGGAAGCATCGGTAAATTGTAGCGTCTCCAGATATTCTGTGTGTGAGGCATTTAGGAAGCATCGGTAAATTGTAGCGTCTACTGATAGCCTGCATGTGAGGCGTTCAGGGGACGGGCAGTGTTCTCTCCAGGTGTTGAGAAATCGTACTGGTCTGAACTGCACTCGCGGATGAATTTCATGTTGTTAGGGGACTGTGAGGCCTACAGCTGAGAGCAGAATGTTTGAAAGGTTTCATTCATGACAGATGGGAGTACTGTGAGTTCACCTGCGGGGGTTCCGTATGTGTTTAAATAACCGGGATGCCGATTGGCTCTTAATTTGGTGTGACAAAAGACGTCCTGCCTCCCGTGAAGATTTCGCCTCTCTTGATGTCATTCGGGGGGGACGGAGACGCTGACAACCTGCCGTCCAACTCGGTTATACTTAATAAACTGTTCCTGTTTTTGTTTTTTCAGTTTGTTTTGCCTTTCTGGAGAATTAGAGATAATCTCTCCTCAGATCACCACCTTTAATGTCTCCCAGAGTAGAGATAAGGATATGAGGTCAGAGTTATTAGTTAGAAGGAAATCATCAATCACTTTGGAACTTATTTCACACACTGTCATCACTAAAAACTGTGCAAGTCAGTCTCCGGGGTTTTCCTCCTCCGCTCAGAGATGTTCTTCTTTGTTCTTATCGATTAGTCGACTGACAGGAAATTAATCTGCAGCCGTGCAGGTCGAACTCGTTGGTCCTGAAAACTTGAGCTGGCGATAAATCGGCCTCTGATGATCTTCTCTAAATGACACTAATGTCTCACCTGGATTATTCATTAGCCGGAGCCTCTCCCTGCTACGAATCCCAGAGGTCAAAGGTCAGTGAGGCGCTGCGCTGTGTGAAACGTGACCGTGACAGTTTGTGTGTGTGTGTGTGTGTGTGTGTGTGTGTGGTTACTCAGAGTGATCAGTGTATCAGCAGCTCTCTGATCAGGTTTAACTTCAGGTATCATGAAGCTGGCTCGCTTCTAACCCGGGTTAAATCACCATGGCAACCTGTTCTGGAGCAAGTTAACTGTTTCAAACCTGTCAACACCCCAACCACTGACCAATCAGATCACTGGAAACTTCCAGTCATCATTCCTACAGGATCCTGACATGGACAAAAGTCTTGAGTTTACAATTAAGTGACAAGTAATAAAGAGTGATACATATATTTATATATATATATAATTTATAGATCAGTAGAAACATGTTATTGTGGTTTTAAACCTGAGTTTCTAACAAACGTAGAGATGACGAGTGAAGCAGTTTATTTATGTTCTGATTGATCACCGCAGCTCAGACTGAAGCCTCAGGTGTCTTTTATTAGAAAAATAATCCACACGTTATTATTATTCATGCAACATATGGGTCAGATCATTCAAGATCAAAAGCAGAAGATACTCAGTCTATAATAGACAAATATATAATAATTCCCTTAAATATTTTAAGCCGTAGCCTTACTTTTAATATCTGGAAATGATTCCTGGTGTTTCTTGTTTTTCTATTGTAGTTATGTGACTGTATTGTTCACATTTCATGTTTGAATATCTTCTGATGACGCTGCTTCGCTTCTTTCACATGAACGCTGTTAATAACCAGATGACTGTAAACGTACGTCTACGTGCAGCAGAGCGGTAACCACGTTTCCTCCTCGTTGTTTTTATTGATTAGTCGACTGACAGAAAATTCATCTGCAGTTATTTTAATAACTGATTCATTGTTTCAGTCATTTTTCAAGCGAATCCTCTTCTGATGTTTTTCTTTATTTTACATCAGTGAAGTTTGTTAAGAGTCACCGTCCTCTGACACTCGATGGTCGGACTGGTTCTCTTTATAAGAAATGTCTTTAAGCATTTTTACCTTTGTTCCACAGTTTGTGGTTGGTGGGGGCTGGATGGGGGGGCGGAGGGTTGGGGGCGTGCAGTGGGGGGGTCTCCAGGCAGATTTGAGCCAGGGACCTTGTGGTTTATGTGTTCTGTGCTGCTTGTTAGTCTTGTTTGGATAAAACTGCCAAATGACTAAAATGTAAATTATTTGATGATAAATCAATAATGAACATAATAATTTGTTGATTATAAAACTTTTCAACCAGCTGTTTTAGTTACAACATGAAGATCTTTTATTACATTCGGTCTCTTACTCAGATTATAACTGGAACATTAACGCAGCTGGTGATGTCACAGCACTAGTCTGAGCTGATTGGTCGGTTGATCTGGTGACCTGAGAGTACCTGCAGCGGCCCGGTGAGAGAGAGAGAGAAGTAGGCCGGTGTCTCTTTATCTCTGTGTAAAGAGCGTCTGTCCTATCAGTGCTGGATGTTACTGCGATACAGCACACAGGAAACACAAAGCAGCGGCGCGACGCTCATTGTCTCAGCTGACTGGCTTTGTGTGTGTATCCAGGTCACAGCGCTGCTATCTGTGGGATTAATATTTAGACTGCAGGGAGCAGAACAGCTCTGAATGGAGCAGGTAGAGCAGAGCAGCCAAAGCTTCACTCCAACCTCTGTTTACTCTGATTAATTATTGTCTGGAGGAGGCCGCGTCTCACGCACACGCCTGCACGCTGCAGAGTCTGCGGCTGCTGCAGACGCCTGCAGACGATGAGGACGGTCTGAAGGACTTCCTGTTGATTTTACCAAATAAGACACATATGAGAGAAGGGACAAAGCTTGTTGTCTTATTAAAATATTGTTCACCTGCCTGTAATTCTGCCCTGATGGTGGCGTTAGAGGCCAGACAGTCAGTCACATATGCAGGAAACTCAGGCCTCCTTGTGCTGGGCTCTGATTGGTCGCTGATGGTCCTGCTGAGGCGTCCAGACTAACAGCATCACAACCTCATTATTATCAATAATTATATTAATTCCTTTCTTTTAGACGGACACTCTGCAGCCAGTGAACAAAACCGACTAATAATTGAAAATAAAAACAATTTAAACAGCAAAATCTATTTATTTCATATCAGTAATAATAATCATAAACTCATCTCAGTACGGAGCTACTTTAGCGTCTTTATTATACCGATGCAAGTTAGCTTCAAGCTAACTCTGGTGCATCTTTAATGTTTCAAACTGTCAATAAATAAATCAATCAAATCAAACACAACAAACAAAAATCAAACACAACAGGTCTGCAATCAAAACATGTTTTATTGCAAGTGAAATAAATACACATAAATACACAAATACACAAAAATACATATAAATACACATAAATACACATAAATACACAAAAATACACATAAATACACAAATACACAAAAATACATATAAATACACATAAATACACATAAATACACATAAATACACATAAATACACAAATACACAAAAATACATATAAATACACATAAATACACATAAATACACAAAAATACACATAAATACACAAATACACAAAAATACATATAAATACACATAAATACACATAAATACACAAATACACAAAAATACACATAAATACACATAAATACACAAAAATACACATAAATACACAAATTTACACATAAATACACAAATACACAAAAATACATATAAATACACATAAATACACAAAAATACACATAAATACACATAAATACACATAAATACACAAATACACAAAAATACACATAAATACACAAAAATACACATAAATACACAAATACACAAAAATACACATAAATACACACAAATACACAAAAATACATATAAATACACAAAAATACACATAAATACACAAAAATACACATAAATACACACAAATACACAAAAATACATATAAATACACATAAATACACATAAATACACAAAAATACACATAAATACACACAAATACACAAAAATACACATAAATACACATAAATACACACAAATACATATAAATACACAAAAATACACAAAAATACACATAAATACACATAAATACACATAAATACATATAAATACACATAAATACACACAAATACACAAAAATACATATAAATACACATAAATACACATAAATACACAAAAATACACATAAATACACAAATACACAAAAATACACATAAATACACACAAATACACAAAAATACATATAAATACACAAAAATACACAAATACACAAAAATACACATAAATACACAAATACACATAAATACACAAAAATACACATAAATACACATAAATACACATAAATACACAAATTTACACATAAATACACAAATACACAAAAATACATATAAATACACATAAATACACATAAATACACAAATACACAAAAATACATATAAATACACATAAATACACATAAATACACAAAAATACATATAAATACACAAAAATACACATAAATACACAAATTTACACATAAATACACAAATACACAAAAATACATATAAATACACAAAAATACACATAAATACAGAAAAATACACATAAATACACAAAATACATATAAATACACAAAAATACACATAAATACACAAATACACAAAAATACATATAAATACACAAAAATACACATAAATACACAAAAATACACATAAATACATATAAATACACAAATACACAAAAATACATATAAATACACATAAATACACATAAATACACAAATACACAAAAATACACATAAATACACATAAATACACAAAAACACAAAAATACATATAAATACACAAAAATACACATAAATACACATAAATACACATAAATACATAAATACACATAAATACACATAAATACACATAAATACATAAATACACATAAATACACATAAATACAGTACTGTGTGAAGGTTTTAGACAGTATAAGTAAGGCGATGTTGCTTTAAATAGATTTTATTTCTTAGTTAACTTGATGCAAAGTTGAGAAACAGCAGAAACCTGAATCATCGACAGCAGAATAAAACAACAAACACACTTCCTGTTTGGTTGTTTTCTTCTAAATGCTGTTTTATTTGTTTCAGTTTGTTGACCTCTCAGGGCCGCCGTAGTTTAAAGAGTCCGTCGCTGTAAAGCCGCAGGTTCTGCTGCTGTGAAATAATTCACAAGGGTGAATCTCGTCTCCACGGTTACACTCTGAACTCAAACGCCGGCCGCTCATTGGCCAATTGAAACTAGGATTAGCTAATCGGGCTCCCAGCGGGCGCAGGAGGAAGGAGGCGTCGCTGCTTTCGCTCGTAATAAATTAGATTTACAGTAAGATTAGAGCCTCAGCAGAAGGAATCCTGCTCCTCTCAAAAGAAAACACCACGATGACGACTTTAGAAAATATTAAATTAGAAAAAGAAAACGTGCACAAATATGACTCCTGGGGTTAAAATAAAACGTCTCATTTCACACACACACACACACACACACACACACACACACACACACACACACACACACACACACACTGCAGTGTGCTGAGGGATTTATGGTCTCCGTTGTGGTCCAGCTCTCAGGGAGAGTCTCCAGTTCTGGTCCTGTGTGGAGCAGCGATGAGAAACAGCAGCGGCCGACTTACATCAGCTGCAGTTTCCACCTTCCTCACGGTTCCTCCATCTACTGTAGGAATGCAAAAACCTTAAAGCAGCTATTATGGATATTTTTTATAACATAATATCGCAGGTTCAAGTGGAAAAAGCTTTCAGGGCCTCACAGATAAAACGTTCCTCATCTTACAGAAACTCAGCGTTGTTCTGACTCTTCTACAGTTTGGATCAACATGAAACTGTCGAATCATCAGAACTAAAGATGACAACTGTAAGAAAAAGTGTGAGGAGTGAAATTGTTGTGTAACAGCAGCTGTGTGGATAAACGATGACGTACATGAATCATCTTTTATCTTATAGACTGTGATGCAGAAACTCTCTGCTGTCTGTTTTTGGTCTAATTTGCCTTCAAACAGGAACGAGCAAGAAGGTCTGAACAGCTGACTGACACCTCCAGCAGAAGCCGGGCTCGGCTCGGCTCGGCCCGGCTCAGGTTGGCTCGGCTCGGCTCGGCTCGGCTCGGCTCAGCTCGGCTCAGGTCGGCTCGGCTCGGCCCAGCTCGGCTCAGGTCGGCTCAGGTCGGCTCAGGTCGGCTCAGCTCCGCTCAGGTCGGCTCAGCTCCGCTCAGGTCGGCTCAGGTCGGCTCGGCTCGGCCCAGCTCGGCTCAGGTCGGCTCAGGTCGGCTCGGCCCGGCTCAGGTCGGCTCAGCTCCGCTCAGGTCGGCCCGGCTCAGGTCGGCTCGGCTCAGGTCGGCCCGGCTCAGGTCGGCCCGGCTCAGGTCGGCTCAGCTCGGCTCAGGTCGGCTCGGCTCAGGTCGGAGAGGTGAGGGGAGGTGAGGGGATCTGAACTACACGTGTCTCCAGTATCTCGCTCGGCACGAGAGAACATTCCCGTCACTGTAGCTCATTGACATTCAGATCAGCCGGGCCGAGCGTTTATCTTGTTTATGAGTTGTGAAAGCTGGAATAAATCAGCGGCGTGGAGAGCAGCGCTGCCAAGCTCCCAGTGACGTTATCAACATCCGCCATGAATCAGAAAACACAGAAGGCGTTATTTCTGCTCGTCTAATTCCTCCTGACAAGCGGAGCCCGAACTTGTCAATCACGCTGACCCTGATTGCTTACAGATATCTGGAGGTCTGACAGATCCCTCCGACTGCAGCTCCGCCATCGATCGGCGGTATAAACAGCTTCACCTTCAGCCTCCTCCTCCTCCTCCTCCTCCTCCTTGACCCTCAGGAGGTTTCGACCAACACGGAGGCTGGTCTGAGATCATCCTGCACACACACACACACACACACACACACACACACACACACACACACACACACACACACATACACACACACACACACACACACCAACCGCTCTGGAGGTTCCTGCAGTTTGACTTTAGAGAGTTTAACACACAAACACAATTCATAACATCATATGAAGTTCATTTAAGCCTAAACTGACTAGAAATGGATGTTTTTACAGAGTTCAGTCAGAGAAACTTCTACAAAGAGCTGATTGTTTCTGTTAAAGGGTTTAAAGTCCCTTCAACACAAAAACACCTTTCTTCTTCTTCTTCTTCTTCTTCTTCTTCTTCTTCAGATTGATGTAGATGATGTAAAGCATTAAAGGACTCTTTCCACACAGAGCAGCAGCAGCAGGAAGGAAGACACGTCCAGCAGAACCGGACAGTAGGTGGTCGTTTTTTTAGGGGCGGGGCTTACCAGCAGGATTTATGATGTCACAACTCGTTTGGAGCCAATCATAGTCCAGTATGGTGTGATGTGGAGACTTGAAGCCTCCAGTGAAGAAGGAAACATCTGGAGTCCAGCAGGAAAACCTTTAATGAGTTTTAATGAGCAGATGTTATTTTAAGACTTTTAATGTGGTAATTATACTTTATTTGTGGGAAAAAACATATCTGACACACATTATTGTTCCAAGCAGAGTATTCTTTTTTAAAATTCTATTTATGTCTTAAAACACGTCTGGAGAGGATCTTTATAGTCACCTCAAAGCACATTTCTCTGAATTATGAGCACTGATCTTCAATGACTTGTATGTGTAACGGAGTATTTTTATACTGCAGTACTGCTACGTCGCTACGTTGCTACGTCGCTACGTCGCTACGTCCACCTTTTATTAATTTAATTACATCAGTTCAACTGTGATTGAGAGCAGACCTGATCAATCTCATCAATACAACACAACAGACCTGCCGTCGCTTATATTCAGCTTTTTGTTGACATTGTCAGAAAGGTGATAACGTTCTGTTTGTTACTGGGGTCATACTGGGGTCATACTGGGGTCATACTGGCTGCTGCTGGTGGACTGGAGCGCTTTATTTTGAAAAGAGTTCTAATAACCTCATTAACATACGCAGGTGCACTTCATATACGATGCTGCTCACTTCCTTCTCAGCTCAACATTCAAAAATGTTGAATTTCTAACTGAAATATCAGAAGTTTAGCTCGAACTTTAATCAAATTTCCAGGAAATGTTCAGTATAAAACGTCCTGAATGTTTGTTGTTGTTGTGTGAAAATCAGCAGATAAACAGTCGCAGAAGAAGAAGAAACATCGAGACGACGTCATTAACAGAGCGACAGTCAAAACTCAAACGATGGAAACATGATGTTTCTGTTAGTTTCATTCATTAGTATAGATGTGAGGAAGGTTACAGTCTCCTCCTCATCATCATCGCTCCACGTTTGAGTCACATGATTCATGATGTCATCATTTATTCAGACAGGAGGAAACTCTTTTTTACGCTTATTTCCACTCAGGAGGTTTTTTCTCAGCTTCAGTCTGGAGGTGTTCAAGGCCTGTGAGGTGAACATGAAGACGACAGCAGCAGCAGGTCGAACATGATCCACTGAAACGTTCATTATCTCAAGAAAATCACTTTAATAAACGATGAAACGCTGCAGATTCTCCATCTATCACATCATCTAGAGAACGATGAAGAAATGAATAGAAGTGATTCACTGTTCATTAAGACACAAGAAGCAACGTTTCAACATTCACACTCATCAAACACCAGCCAGCTTTAGCCTCACACACACACACACACACACACACACACACGTTCATCTTTATATCCTTTGTGAGGACATCATGCAGTCTGCAGCCCCTAAACTGAACCTGAACCCAACTCTAACCTTAAAACCAGCTCTGGACCCTCAGATGACCCTTTGAAGTTGTGAGGACACACACAGACGCTGAGGGAGGAAGTGCATCAGAGCATTCAGGACTCCTTAAAGGAAAGTTTTACTGTATAAATGCATAAATGTGACAGTTGTGGTTCTGTGTGTCGGGGTCACTTTGCTCTCTGCAGCTCTGCTAATCAGGTGAACGAGGCCTCGTGTTTAACGACGGTTACCGGGGCAACCTCCGTCTGCCTCCTGCTGCTGCTGCAGAAATAAACATGATTGTTTGTGAGTCTGAACTGAAGGAAACACAGGAAGTAGCCGCCTGTAGCAGCATTACTTCTACCTGCAGAGAGATCTCTGCAGCCTGCATGTGGGTTTGTTTATGTGGATATCTGTAGTAACTTAGTACATAAATAAAAAGTTTCCAAGTTGCGAGGATGAGATGTAATGATCCGCACTGTGCAGGTTTAATGGTCTGACTATAGAGACTCACACTTAACGTGTTGAAGTCACGTCTTTCTGACCGTGTGGAGCCGCTTCGCTCTTTTCATCCGGTCGACTTTGTGGAGATGAAACCGTCTCCAGGACGACAATGTTGATAAACGCTGTAAATCCGTGTGTAGTAATTACACAGCTGGGATTACTCTCATCCACGGTCACTTGTAGATTTTCCGAGTCTGGCAGCAGCAGGTCCCTCTCTGCAGAACAAGTTTTCCTCCTTCACTCGTCAGGAGAGCAGTGACCGCAGGAGCAGCGGCGGCGGCAGGTTCTCTGAGGTAACGTTACTGGACCTCATCTCTCCTTTCTGCCTCCATCCTTTGTTTTTCTCTCTGTGTATCGTAATCTCATAACAGTCTGCAGGATAATCTGTCACTTTAGTTTCCTTACAGTCCGACCACAGACATGTAAACAAACCCTCTGCAGTCAGCCTTCATGCTGCTACAGGCGGCTACTTCCTGTGTTTCCTTTAGTTCAGACTCACAAACAATCATGTTTATTTCTGCAGCAGTGGGAGGCAGATGGAGGTTGCCCCGGTAACCGTCGTTAAACACGAGGCCTCGTTCACCTGAACCAGAGTCTGATCAGACACACAGAACCACGACCGCCACGTTTATGTGAAATACATCAGGTTCAGATAAACTGGAATTTTCCTTTAAAGCTTGCTGTTGATTGGCAGGGTCAGCCACACATAACGGTTACCGTGGTGACGGGAGGCCGCGAGGAGAAAGCACAGAAAGTGCAGCCAAGACAGAGAAAACACACTTCAGGAGGTCAAAGGTCAGCATCCCTGGAGCCGGGAGCGGGGCCAAGTGTTAGCAGTGATTACTGTGTCAGAGTAATGATCCTCATGCTGAAGCCATCAGAGCCGCAGAGAAATGACGACATCACAGCCAAAAGAAAACAACCATATTCCAGTTTTAACGTTGCTCCTGTGGTTTGCGGATCCTCAGACGCTCCTCCTGCTGCAGGTGGCTGCTGCTTTAACGCCCACCGCCTTTGAATACAGAGCTCAAAGACTTGGACAAGACACCTGAAGTCCCTGAAGACAGAGAAGAAGAGGGAGGAGGAGGAGGAGGGGGAGGAGGGGGACGGGGAGGAGAGCGGAGTTGATGTCTCTCTGCGGGATCGATCAGCTCCCAGGAGGTCGCTTTCTGGAGGAAGCTGATTGGCTCCATCTGGATCAGATCTGCACGCTGCACGGAGCAGATAAATCCTCTCTGCTGGTTTACACTGGTTCCATCCCACTGAGCCCAGTGAGCCCAGTGAGCCCAGTGTCACTGCCGTGTGCTCCCGACTGTCCCGCAGACACAGAGTGTACTGACCTCAGCAGATGTCCATCACTAAACTACCAGCAAGGTAAACAGTCGACCCCATAAACACCAGCAGAGATCAGCTGCTGTTTTAATGCTGCACTGATCCAACTGTGAGCCTGTAAAATACTCACTGAACATTCAGTCTAAATAACAAACCAGCAATGAACTGATCTAATAACAAGTGTTGTGTGTTTGTATCAAAGCTGATATATCTGATTAAAACCATGTCAGTGAGTCTCACCGCTGCTCTGGGTCACATGTTCCAAAGACTAATAACAGCATCATGTTTTCAGTCTCAGGAGAGAAGATATTGTACATTTATACTTCAGTCCAGACGTTTGGATCTGCAGCACAACAACCTGGTGAAGCTGAAGAGTGTTCCTGCACATGCTCAGTGGCGTCTGTCTTCCACAGAACTGCTCTCCAGAGACTGAAAACATGATGCTGTTATTAGTCTTTGGAGCCGTTTCTAAACAAACTAACGTGACCAAACTCTTCATGATGAAGGAACAACAGCGGATGAATCAGATATATCAGCTTTGATACAAACACAATACTTGTTAGTAGATCAGTTGATTGTTGGTTTGGATCCAAACATGAAGACAAATATAGAAAATCAGTTTCCTTCAGTATGTAAGTATAAAAGGCATAAACACCAGCATGAAACATCTAGAATTAGTTTGCTGTAAGTATGAAGCATGTAAGCGATTTACCTGATTAAAACCATGTCAGTGAGTCTCACCGCTGCACTGGGTCACATGATCCTTCATCATCAAGAGTTTGGTCACGTTAGTTAGTTTAGAAACGGCTTCAAAGACTAATAACAGCATCATGTTTTCAGTCTCTGGAGAGCAGTTCTGTGGAAGACAGACGCTACTGAGCACGTGCAGGAACACGGTTCAGCTTCACCAGCTTGTTCTGCTGTATTGTACATTTATACTTGAGTACAAAGTCCAGAGGTTGTGATCTGCAGCACATTTATCCAACTACACACACTTTACCAGCGGTGTCAAACTCATCAGCATAACTTTTAAATGTAACTCAATGTAAAATAAATGTAACTACTCCTTCATGTTCAATAACTCTGAATGTATTAATTATTCAAGTTACAAAGATGTAAAAAAATATATGTTTGCTTGTTGCTTTGTAATTATAACATAAATCTTTTTAATTTGTCAGGTTATGAAACCCACATGACTCCATCAATCAACCATCAAACTATCACAGAGAATAAAGAAAATAACATCAAACACAAGTTATGACGTTAACTTTGTTCAAAACTTTTTTGTCATAGTTGAGAGAAGCAGAATATTTTTGGCGTCCTTCGCTCCGTGTTTGGTGGATCGTTCTCTGTGACCACAGACGCCTCAGAACACACAAGACAAACCGGTTTTTCTCTTTCTTGAAACTTCCTTCCGTCTGCATCAGTTTTTCTCTTTCTGGACATTTATTTATATTTCTCAATTCCACTTGTTGGGAAAATCGCATTGATGTGGATACATCGCGGTTTAGCGGCGGGATACCGTCACTTCCTGGGTAACATAATCGGCATGCATTGTGGGAAATGTAGTTTTCGGTCAATGCCTGCTTTTGACTTTTTTTTAAAATTTTTTATAATCAGACCTTTTTCTCTCGCCGGCCACATA
This sequence comes from Thunnus maccoyii, assembly GCF_910596095.1. Classification (NCBI taxonomy): domain Eukaryota; kingdom Metazoa; phylum Chordata; class Actinopteri; order Scombriformes; family Scombridae; genus Thunnus; species Thunnus maccoyii. The sequence continues at coordinate 39,902,457 of NC_056533.1, read as the reverse complement.
AAATGACGTGGCGGGCCACAGTCGGCCCGCAGGCCTTGAGTTTGACACATATGACCTATACTTTCTTTCCTCTAATCTAATCAAAGTTAACTTCCTGCGCTAGATTTGCTAATGTTTCTGAGAACAGGAAGTGTGTTAATGTTTCAGTCCAGAAGCTTCATCATTGCAAAGTTTACTCGTTGGTAAAATATCTTAAAGATCCTTCACACATCTTTAACAAATATCCTGTCTGACTAATAATTAGTGTCTGATGTGGTTTTTTTTCCACAGAACTCTTAAACCATCGTCTCCTCCTTCTTCTTCTTCTCCTTCATTAAAACTGCAGAATCTGTAAATATTGTTGGTTTCTTAAAGTTCTCCTGCTGGACACCAGATGTTTCCTCCTTCACTGTAACGTCCATCCTCAGCGTTTGTTCTCTGAAGGCTTCCAGTTTCCACATCAAACTGGTGTCGGTCACATACTGGACCACGATTGGCTCTAAACGAGTTGTGATGTCATAAATCCTGCAGGTACGACCAGCAGGTCACATCCATAAAAAACTGTAGATTCACGACTTTCACTGTGAAACTGACAGAAATATGCAGACGCGATGTTTTCCTCCGATGTATAATATCTCAGTCATTATGGAACTGGGACAACAATGATCCGCCTTTAATCAGCTGTTTTCATATCACGTCGTTACTCTTTATTAATTATCGCAGTAAACCATCAGTAATATCTCAGAAAAGAAACTTAACTTTCCAAAGTGTGGCGTAAAAAAAGAATATTAATAGCAAAGTAATTAATCAATATTATGTTTATAAATGTGCTGTTGATTGGTGTTTTATAGATCGCCGTATAAACGCATAGAAACCACAGAATCAACCTTTAACTGAAAGATTATATTTCATCTCCACATCATCACATCAGAGATGTGCACGCTGGCCCGAGGTCACGTCCTCGCCGCACATTCTGCTTTTATAAAAAAAACCCAGTTTATTGCGGGGAAATGGCGTGTGTGCGTGGTTTTAGTGCGTACGCATCGTTTACGCATCTGGCTCCAGATGTTTAAACTGGAGATTTTAAGGTGAGAACAGACTTTCCTTCCTTCAGCGGATGAAAACTAACTAACTGCACAGAGAAGAAGAAGAAGAAGAGAACGCTGGTTTATGAATGAAGGGACTTAATGATTAACGTGAAGCAGGGCCAACTTAGAGACTGTCTTGCATTTATAAAGTCTTTAGGGGCCTTGTTTCAAAAGAGAGAGTTGCAACAAACATGGCTGAATTTGTTGTCGGGGCCCCTGTTGACCTCCAGTCTTCATGGTAGTGCTCTACAGCTGTGGCTTTAGTTTAGTTTAAGGTTGGAGGCTGAGGAATGTATAACGTGTGTGAAAGTCCTCACAAGTATAGTAAGTGTGAGTGTGTGCTTGAGGCAGAGCTGGCAGCGAGCTGAAGGTTTCATGTCTCTCATGTTTAAAGCTGAAAGTTGTTCAGTGGCTTCGCTCTTTAAGATGCAGGAGAGAGAGAGAGAGAAAAAAAAAACCAGAGGAAACAAATGAAGAACATGTTTTCCAGATGTTTCTGTGTGAAGCGCTCTGCCAGATTCTCGGAGGAGGTGGATTTTAAACAAACGTATCTTGGCGATGGACGACGAGGCCATCGCTCATTTTTATGTTTGAAGTTTCAAATGTTTTCATGTCTCCCCATCTGGAGAGGAAGAGAGAGCAAAGCATCGTGGGAAGAGAGAGAGAGAGCTCACCGCAAACGCTGCGACTGCCGCTCTGCATTACTGCCGACTCACTCACACACACACTCACACACTCACACACACACACACACATACACACACACACACTCACACACACTCACACACACACACTCACACACACACACACTCACACACACACACACACACATCACAGCCAAAACAAGCACATCAACACTTATTAAGACAGAAATGTAGAGTCACAAACACACAAAATACAACTTTAACCAGAAAAATATGCAGGAAACCGTCAACAACAACACAAATACAGAATGACAAACACTCCCAAATATGCACACGCACACATGCACACACTGATTATTGGTGTTTATTAACTATAAAAATGAGCACAAAGTTGATTTATTTCAGATTTGAGGGGCGAGAGAGGAAAAAGGGGGGTCGATTTGAAGCAGTGAGAACGTCATCGGATTCCACTCGGAGAGAAGCGCCGTCACCTGATTGGACGCTGATATTTTATGTTCCTGTGAAGGTTGTTCTGTCGTTTATCATCCAAGATCAGCTCGGTTCAACTTTGGCCTCGGGACAGCTGTCCAACAGAAACAGTGTTATCATGATGCATTTTGTGTTTGCAAAGGGAGGAGTTATTATTATATCACATTGTTTCCTGCATCACATGACCGCACTGCAAACAGCAGATTGTATTTGAAATAAATCAAGTTGCAGAGCAGCAACATACAGAATATAACAAAGCTGAGGTCACTCCAACCAGTTCATTCAAAAACACAGTCATTGACTTATTAAACTATGATAAAAGATCCATATTTAAGAATGAACTGCAACATTCCCGCCTTAATTTCTGATGACAGATTGATCCTGCTGGGCCGGGATGATACCAGGGGTCAGAGGTCAAACTCAGCCAGGTCTCAGTTTTCACTTTTTTCTTCTTTAAAAACACTTGTGTGATTTTTTTTGCAGTGTGTTTGGATCACTGTCATGTTGGAAAACTCTTCTCCTGCCGACCTTCTTGAGACTGAGACTCGTCTCTTCGTTCAGTATTTACAGACTCGCGTTCATCGTGTCATCTATATATCCATGTCTGCGTGTGCGCCGCGTTCCGTCCTCTGCACGGCGCCCTATTCCACCAGGAGCCTGTCAGAAGCAGAGCGTCTTGACTGCGGGGAAGCCTGCTGTTTAAAGTCAGTTGCACTCCTACTACAGTAATTACAGCAGCTGATAAAGTATCTTAAAGCTACCGTAATTACTGCAGTAGCAGGGCAACTAAAATGCTGTAATGTTAACTTGCTCAGCTTTCGTTGATTTGGTCATTTTCCTTGATTTCTGTGCTTCTACTATGGTTAAATAGGCTACATAGTTAAATGGTCTCTTTATTCGTCTGTTTTAATTGTGTTTATTGTTGATATACGACCAGGAGTTTTGAAAATTGACCGGATGCTCAATGCTGTTTCTGTGTCTGACTTCCTGCTCATCCCTTCTGCTCTGTGTCAGTAAGCTCACCACTATTAAATCACTTCCACCACAGCAAACTTTGAACAAGGACTTGAGTGCTTTTCTTCAACAGCACCGTGCAGTCGCTGTGGTCCCGGTCAGGTCCACACTAAACATGCTGGACTCCATCTGATCCAAACTCATTTACTCTCCAACCAAACAATGTGCCGCCAGTATTCATCAGGCTTCTTTTCATCTTCTTTTTGGCAAAGTTTATTCTTGCAGTTTTATGTTGTTCTGTAGAGGTTCGACTTCCTGCAGTCACTGAAACACCAGCTTCCCCAGATGATCCTGGGTCAGAAGCTCTTCCCTGTTTGTCTTCTGTCACTGGTAGTATGAATCCTCCTGTACCTGCTGACCACTGCTGCAGCTCATCTTGTACCTTCTTCCATCTTCATGAAGTCTAACAGTCTGGTTTCTACTTGTTAAGGCAGTTTCTCACCATGTGGAGCCTTGTTGCATTAGAATCAACCCAAAAACTGAGAAAACTGTGGCGTTCACAGATTCTTTTACTGTATAACCTGGTTCAGGCAATTAGTCTTAATTAGAAGTCACAAGTGAGATTGTCTGTGTTTCAGAGGTCACAGGTGTGCTCACTATTGTTGCAGTGAGGTTGTACTATGAGGTCTGTGTTTTTAGTGTAGTCTATCTAAACCTGTTTTTAATCCCAAATAAGATCAGATACCAACACTCCACCTGACAAATACTACAATCACTGTACATCACATGTAGTGTGAAAAAACTCCAGTTAATGCAGGTTGAATCGGATCCTCCGCAGTGTCATCAACAAACGCAGAACCAGAGATACCGTCAAAACCTGACGCCTACTTACCCACAATGCACCTGGAGACTGTGGCGTGTTACGCTTTCAAACTTATAGTCTACAGCCCGAACCGATGCTGACTCAACTGACATCATCAGTGACATCATCAGCGACATCATCAGTGACATCATCAGCGCCCTCTGGAGACATGAAAAGCTGACTGAAAATAGACAGACTGATATATCTCAACAACTGCTGGATGGATTAACATCATTCATGATCATTATGAGTCTTCATGACTTCATGACCATCATCAGATGTTTTGTCGACTAGTTTTCATCACAAACAAGAAGTGATACATCATCATCAGCTTTTACGTTGTCATGTTGAACTTGTTAGCAAACAGTTGCTGATGTGTCTGTTTGCCGTTTGGTGCTGAGCAGGTAGTGTACAGTTTACAGCTTCTTCTCTGAAAACGACGCTATGAGACACTGAGAGTGAACCAGAACAGTAAAGTTGCAGCCGGACAGATAAACAATGAGCTGAAACTCACTATAAAGCTCCGTAAAGCCGAGAGGAGCTGCAGAGTCTCTGATGATTAAATTAATAATAAATAATAATGAATTAAATAAAGTACGTTCTCACTGTGAAGCTGCTTCTTCAGTTTGTGAGACGTCTGTTTGGAAAACAGCAGCAGGTGATTGGATGAACCATCTGTCGTCACACCTAAGCCACGCCCAGAGCTGCCAGCGGTTCCTTACCAGATGCTGATTGGTCCGAACCAACGTCGGTTCAGACATAAGAGCCGAACCTGAAGCCTGATGAGATAAAGTCTCTCATGATCTCATGAAGGTGATCATCAAACCTTCAGCAGAGTAAACACACATGGAAGTGAAGCTGCGTTCAGTCATAGTTGGAGGAGGAAACACGTCATTCGCCGCCAGGTTTGACCAGCTGATTGATTTCAAAACACAAAAATGTGTTTTAAATGTGCACAATCATCTGATGTGAACATACCTGACGTCTCAGCAGGAGGAAGAACGAGCGTTTTATTCCTCCAGATTTGTGATGCGAGTTGTGACATCAGGAGCCAAAGATCGGAGAACAGATTTTAAACAAAAATCAGGATTTGGCTCCAAAAAGCCTCCGAGTGCTTTAAACTCGCCCCGAGCTCTCAGTCAGTAGTTCTGTAGATAATAATAAACTTCTGTTAAAAAATGAGCATGAAATCACAGAAACAGTAATAAAAACACACACACACACCTACACACACACACACACACACACACACACACACACACACACACACACAGGCTGAGTAATGTTCCTGATAACCGCTTTATGCTCGGGCTTTGCAGAACATTAATATCAGTTTACATTCAGAGTTTCTGGAGTCTAACGTGACGTTTGGAAACGCTCGCCGCTCGCTCTCCTGGCCAGAAACAGCCTCGCACGCCCCCGGCCTGACCTCCTCTCCCACAGGTACCACAGGGAGGAGACGTGCCAACGCCGAGAACCTCCGTCAGGAACCAATCAGAGAGGCCTGTAGAAGTGAGATTATTCCTGACAGGCGCACCTGAGAACTGATCAATACGTTTATATCGGCATCAATCACATGACTTCACCATCTCTGCAGCTTCGCGCAGCTTTTCAGCCTCTTTTAGCCTCTAGTTTTGGTTTTGCAACACATTTCCTGTCTGGTTCAGTGTGTCAGTGTGTTTCCATCCACCTGTATGTGAACGAAGCAGGTTGAAGCCCTGAGTTTTGACTTGCAGGCAGCATTTCTACGTACGTTCACCTCAAGTTTCTGAACTTTGACCATGTTTAACATCCGTCATCAGAAGAATATGAACCCTTTAACAATGTTAACAGCAATTTAATATTAGCATAAAACTATCTCCCATGAAACTTTACCAGCATGGCAGCGCAGATACTTACATCATTGTAACTTGTCAATATCCATAAAACTCAACAACGCTTTCTTATAAAGTGAATTTTCCAACTTTCTAGCTGAAATCTGTGCTGTGTAAAAACTTGGACAGCAGTCAGTTCTCTCTGTCCTGCTGTTAGAGACACGTCTGAACCAACCACAGGCTGTAAGGAGTTAACGCTGAGGCTACAGGAGCAGCGATCTGCTGGTACAGTCGCCACGTCGACTTTGTGTCTCTATAGTAACGTCACCTGATTCCCTCCTTTGCTCCGTCATCATTAATGCGACCACTAGAGGGTGCCGACACTGAGAGGTCAACAACATGTAGCTATGAGGAAGACGGTCTCATGTACGAACACTTTGTTAGCTTTGCCTACTTCACATGTTGATGATGTCAGTTTATCAACTTGTTCTGCCCCCTACTGGCCAAAACAACATTAAAACATTATTCAAACTCTCAGAACTTTACGTTACTTTATGTTCGAGTGGAGATCTCAAAGTTGCCAAAGATCACAGGCTGCGTCTGTGGTTTAGTTGTATCTGATTGGTTCCCTGCAGCAGCTCGTTTTACACACAAACACAACAACAGGCAGCACATGAGGATCTTTATTACATCACTGTTTTATTGTGGTTGATAGTGTATAAATGTGTATATTGTGTTTATGTAGTTTAATGGTTGATAGTGTATAAATGTGTATATTGTGTTTATGTAGTTTAATGGTTGATAGTGAATAAATGTGTATATTGTGTTTATGTAGTTTAATGGTTGATAGTGAATAAATGTGTATACTGTGTTTATGTAGTTTAATGGTTGATAGTGTATAAATGTGTATACTGTGTTTATGTAGTTTAATGGTTGATAGTGAATAAATGTGTATATTGTGTTTATGTAGTTTAATGGTTGATACTGTATAAATTTGTATATTGTGTTTATGTAGTTTTAATGGTTGATAGTGTATAAATGTGTATATTGTGTTTATGTAGTTTAATGGTCGATAGTGAATAAATGTGTATATTGTGTTTATGTAGTTTAATAGTTGATAGTGTATAAATGTGTATATTGTGTTTATGTAGTTTAATGGTTGATAGTGAATAAATGTGTATATTGTGTTTATGTAGTTTTAATGGTTGATAGTGTATAAATGTGTATATTGTGTTTATGTAGTTTTAATGGTTGATAGTGTATAAATGTGTATATTGTGTTTATGTAGTTTAATGGTTGATAGTGTATAAATGTGTATATTGTGTTTATGTAGTTTTAATGGTTGATAGTGTATAAATGTGTATATTGTGTTTATGTAGTTTAATGGTCGATAGTGTATAAATGTGTATATTGTGTTTATGTAGTTTAATGGTTGATAGTATATAAATGTGTATATTGTGTTTATGTAGTTTAATGGTTGATAGTGTATAAATGTGTATATTGTGTTTATGTAGTTTAATGGTTGATAGTGTATAAATGTGTATATTGTGTTTATGTAGTTTTAATGGTTGATAGTGTATAAATGTGTATATTGTGTTTATGTAGTTTTAATGGTTGATAGTGTATAAATGTGTATATTGTGTTTATGTAGTTTAATGGTTGATAGTGTATAAATGTGTATATTGTGTTTATGTAGTTTAATGGTTGATAGTGTATAAATGTGTATATTGTGTTTATGTAGTTTAATGGTCGATAGTGTATAAATGTGTATATTGTGTTTATGTAGTTTTAATGGTTGATAGTGTATAAATGTGTATATTGTGTTTATGTAGTTTAATGGTCAATAGTGTATAAATGTGTATATTGTGTTTATGTAGTTTAATGGTTGATAGTATATAAATGTGTATATTGTGTTTATGTAGTTTAATGGTTGATAGTGTATAAATGTGTATATTGTGTTTATGTAGTTTAATGGTTGATAGTGTATAAATGTGTATATTGTGTTTATGTAGTTTAATGGTTGATAGTGTATAAATGTGTATATTGTGTTTATGTAGTTTAATGGTTGATAGTGTATAAATGTGTATATTGTGTTTATGTAGTTTAATAGTTGATAGTGTATAAATGTGTATATTGTGTTTATGTAGTTTAATGGTTGATAGTGTATAAATGTGTATATTGTGTTTATGTAGTTTAATGGTTGATAGTGTATAAATGTGTATATTGTGTTTATGTAGTTTAATGGTCGATAGTATATAAATGTGTATATTGTGTTTATGTAGTTTAATAGTTGATACTGTGTAAATGTGTATATTGTGTTTATGTAGTTTAATGGTTGATAGTGAATAATGTGTATATTGTGTTTATGTAGTTTAATAGTTGATAGTGTATAAATGTGTATATTGTGTTTATGTAGTTTAATGGTTGATACTGTATAAATGTGTGTATTGTGTTTATGTAGTTTAATGGTTGATAGTGTATAAATGTGTATATTGTGTTTATGTAGTTTAATGGTTGATAGTATATAAATGTGTATATTGTGTTTATATGTAGTTTAATGGTTGATAGTGTATAAATGTGTATATTGTGTTTATGTAGTTTAATAGTTGATAGTGTATAAATGTGTATATTGTGTTTATGTAGTTTAATGGTTGATAGTGAATAATGTGTATGTTGTGTTTATGTAGTTTAATAGTTGATACTGTATAAATGTGTATATTGTGTTTATGTAGTTTAATGGTTGATAGTGAATAAATGTGTATATTGTGTTTATGTAGTTTAATGGTTGATACTGTATAAATGTGTGTATTGTGTTTATGTAGTTTAATGGTTGATAGTGTATAAATGTGTATATTGTGTTTATGTAGTTTAATAGTTGATACTGTATAAATGTGTGTATTGTGTTTATGTAGTTTAATGGTTGATAGTGAATAATGTGTATATTGTGTTTATGTAGTTTAATGGTTGATAGTGAATAAATGTGTATATTGTGTTTATGTAGTTTAATAGTTGATAGTGTATAAATGTGTATATTGTGTTTATGTAGTTTAATGGTCGATAGTGTATAAATGTGTATATTGTGTTTATGTAGTTTTAATGGTTGATAGTGTATAAATGTGTATATTGTGTTTATGTAGTTTAATAGTTGATAGTGTATAAATGTGTATATTGTGTTTATGTAGTTTAATGGTTGATAGTGTGTAAATGTGTATATTGTGTTTATGTAGTTTAATGGTTGATAGTATATAAATGTGTATATTGTGTTTATGTAGTTTAATAGTTGATAGTGTATAAATGTGTATATTGTGTTTATGTAGTTTAATGGTTGATAGTATATAAATGTGTATATTGTGTTTATGTAGTTTAATGGTTGATAGTGTATAAATGTGTATATTGTGTTTATGTAGTTTATTGTTGATAGTGAATAATGTGTATATTGTGTTTATGTAGTTTAATAGTTGATACTGTATAAATGTGTATATTGTGTTTATGTAGTTTAATGGTTGATACTGTATAAATGTGTGTATTGTGTTTATGTAGTTTAATGGTTGATAGTATATAAATGTGTATATTGTGTTTATATGTAGTTTAATGGTTGATAGTGTATAAATGTGTATATTGTGTTTATGTAGTTTAATAGTTGATAGTGTATAAATGTGTATATTGTGTTTATGTAATTTAATGGTTGATAGTATATAAATGTGTATATTGTGTTTATGTAGTTTAATAGTTGATAGTGAATAAATGTGTATATTGTGTTTATATGTAGTTTTAATGGTTGATAGTGTATAAATGTGTATATTGTGTTTATGTAGTTTAATGGTTGATAGTGTATAAATGTGTGTATTGTGTTTATGTAGTTTAATGGTTGATAGTGAATAAATGTGTATATTGTGTTTATGTAGTTTAATGGTTGATAGTGTATAAATGTGTATATTGTGTTTATGTAGTTTAATGGTTGATACTGTATAAATGTGTGTATTGTGTTTATGTAGTTTAATGGTTGATAGTGAATAATGTGTATGTTGTGTTTATGTAGTTTAATAGTTGATACTGTATAAATGTGTATATTGTGTTTATGTAGTTTAATGGTTGATAGTGAATAAATGTGTATATTGTGTTTATGTAGTTTAATGGTTGATACTGTATAAATGTGTGTATTGTGTTTATGTAGTTTAATGGTTGATAGTGAATAATGTGTATGTTGTGTTTATGTAGTTTAATAGTTGATACTGTATAAATGTGTATATTGTGTTTATGTAGTTTAATGGTTGATAGTGAATAAATGTGTATATTGTGTTTATGTAGTTTAATGGTTGATACTGTATAAATGTGTGTATTGTGTTTATGTAGTTTAATGGTTGATAGTGAATAATGTGTATGTTGTGTTTATGTAGTTTAATAGTTGATACTGTATAAATGTGTGTATTGTGTTTATGTAGTTTAATGGTTGATAATGAATAATGTGTATATTGTGTTTATGTAGTTTAATGGTTGATAGTGTATAAATGTGTATATTTTGTTTATGTAGTTTAATAGTTGATAGTGTATAAATGTGTATATTGTGTTTATGTAGTTTAATGGTTGATAGTGTATAAATGTGTATATTGTGTTTATGTAGTTTAATGGTTGATAGTGTATAAATGTATATATTGTGTTTATGTAGTTTAATGGTTGATAGTGTATAAATGTGTATATTGTGTTTATATGTAGTTTTAATGGTTGATAGTGTTTAAATGTGTATATAGTGTAAATACAGTCAGATGTGTAGCTCTCTATAGAACGTACTACAGTGTATCTACAGGAACGAGTCATAGAAATGCAGCAGGGAGGTTTCGTCTTGTTTTTTGGTTGAATATAGATGTATTTCAGTATGAATACATGTTAAACTGAAGAGTTTGGAAGTGAGGATGTAAACATGTCAAATGTTTTGAGGACATTTGAAGGCTGTAGTCACTGAATGCTTTCTGTGGGAAGAGTATTGATCCCTGCAGGGAACCAATCAGAAACAACTGTAAATATTTCAGTGTAACTGTAAATATGATCCTGACTGACAGTGACTTCATTATTCTCTTAAAGAAGCTTCAGCTCTTGTGTTCAGATTAAACATAATCTCAGTAACGTGACAACAGAGCTGCAGTGAATCTCAGAAATAGAAGCTGATGTTCCGGTTTTCAGGCGGATGATGACGCCGCTGAGCGGGTTTATTTTTAGAAGCTGATGTGCCGCTCTGACAGCGCTGGTGATTCTGGGAACAATGGGAGGAGCAGGTGGGAGGACCGGTTCAGCGTGGCAGGCCGAGACGTTTGACTCCTTGCCAGTAAAAACCTTTACAGCTCGCTGACATGATCACTGACCTTTGAATATCAAACAGGCAAAAAATTTTTTAGTGGATCGGGCGATGATGATGTCATCCTGTCGATCATTGACCCTCATCATGTGGTTTCAAGGCCGGTCAAGCTGCACATTCAGTTGGCTTTGTTTGATCAACGATTATCAATCAAAGTAATCAAAAGGTCTTATCAGTATGTCAGCACGCACGCACACACACACACACACACACACACACACACACGCACACACACACACACACACACACACACACACACAGACTGGATGTCAGCGCTGTGACTTTAATATCTTAAAACTTTTGGAACTTTTCATATTTTCATCTGCAAACTCTGTCGCGACTCTGTTATTATTTTACTATATATGTGTGTATGTACACACACACACACACACACATATATATATATATATATATGTGTGTGTGTGTGTATGTACACACACATATATATACACATATATATATATATATATACCTGTTACCTTGAAGTGTTGTCACCTGTCTCTCTGTGATGTCAGAGTTTATATTGTTTTCTGTCAGGAAGGTTTTGTCGCCACATCACTTGTGGTGTAACTGCATTTGTTTGCAAAAACCAGGGATGGGCAACTGGTGGCCCGTGGGCTGCATACGGCCTCCGTCCTCACTCAGTGAGCCCATGAGTCACTTTCTAAATATCAATAAATTGTTGGTTTTGCAGGTGTTGCCATGAGGGGATGTTTTAATTCATAACTCAATCATTACCTTTGTGAGATGAACTTATATTCTTATATTCTGAAGGTTCTACGCTGTCAGACGCTAACGTTAGCGCAGCAGAGCAGCGACCCGCAAAATACCAGTTGGTTTAAACAACTTCAACCAACTGTGAGCTGAAGGAAACATCTCTCTGTCAGAGACGCGGCGGCTGGAGACGTGACGTTAATAAGAAACCAAACACATTTAAGCAGTGATGTTGGTCAGTAAATCATTACACTTTTATTTCATTATTCTCATACAGATGCTTCACAATGAAGGGAGTGAAGTTTTTTAAATGAAAAAGCTGTGTGACAGAGACCTTCATCAGGATCGCTGACATTAACTGCCAGTTATGTTTCATGTTGTATTTCTGAGGCCTCGTCCGTGTTTCGTTCCCATAAAACAGCGAAACAGGATCCGGGACGTCCAGCCGGAGCTACACATGAATTCATTTAAAGATTTATCAGAAGCCAAAACGCTGCACAGACGTTTGTAACACTCACAGACAGGATTTCACAACTCTTCATCTTTCATCATGACGAACACGAGTTAACAGTCCAATACGTCGTCCATGTTACAGATGTGCATGTACGTGATTGGCCGGCGCGGCGCCCTGCTGGATGACGTCATGCTGTGTCGCAACTAAAGTTCAATCAGCAAATTTCTGCTGAACGAGAGATCGATCAGAGTTTCTTGAATCGAACTCGTAGGACAAACCTGACAGAGAGAAGTCAGACAGACGTACTGGAATGTGTAAACGCTGCGCTGTGATTGGCTGCAAACTAGTTGTGATGTCATAAATCCTGCAGGTGCGTCCAGGTGTTAAACTGAGATTTAAGATTACTGAGTGAAGGGACTTTAAATAAAAAGAAGTCTGCCAAACAGAGAACCTTTAACGTCACGTCAGCTGGTGTCAGCTGATGTCAGAGCGCCACCAGTAACCCCGGAGACCAGTTCAGTGGCAGCAGGTGACCTCTGATTGGCTGCAGTCAGCTGTGAAGCTCCTGCTGCTGTTTGCTGTCGCGCGGCTCCGTGTTTACCGTCCGCCGGGCCGACTGTTTGTTCAGAGGCCCGGACTTCACCCGACAGCTGTTACCGTGACGACCACCTCTCCTCCTCCTCCTCCTCCTCCTCCTCCTCCGGCATCATGGATGAAACATGTCTGACATCTTCCTCATCACCATCTGCTTCCTCTCCGAGTTTTTAGATTGATCTGCTGCAGACAATCATCAGTGACAAGATGAAACTCATCATCATCATCATCATCATCATCATCATCATCATCATCATCATCGTCATATTAACCCCCCAATACACACGGAGAGATCAGAACTCCAGCAACACACTGACGCGTTTCAGCTTGTGGTCTTCATCAGAGTCATCATCAAACACATTACAAACAACATTTAAATAAAGTAAGTTCAGTATGAAAAAAGGTAAAAAAAGTAAAAAATAATATATAAAAGACAACTAATCATACACATTCAGACACATATCAGCCAATGAGGCGTCTACAAAGATGGGTTGGACATATGGTCATGTGACTTCAGGCCAATCGTTGTCAAAGAAGGGACGTGAGTGACGCCATATTTGGTTTATTAACTAGAAAGGTACTTAAGTTTGTGTTAATCCCAAAATGTATCTATTAGATACATTAGAAACACTTTGATTAGGATAATAATGATAATAATAATAATAATAATAATAGTAATAATAATAATAATAATAATAGTAATAGTAAAAGGCTTTATAAAGTGCTGTGTACAGAGAGAGCAGAAAGATGCATAATACAATATCAATTGATAAAAAATAATAAAAAGTAAAAAAAAAAAACATCATTAAAAAATTCCAAAACCAGATAAAATACCCAGATGTGTTTATTTCTCTTTATTACTGTTATAATAAAATATGATCATATTCACTCAGTTTTAAACACAACAAGTTTAATCAGAAACAGATTAATGATCATTTAGATTTGAACATTTACAAGTAAAGATATGAACACAGCCTCTCTGGGATATATGGAAACAAAACACAATATTTCATAGAAAAGTTCTTTTATTTTATATTATAAATAAAACATCAGTGTGTTATGTGCAGTTCTGAAGTCTCAGATTCCTTTGAACAGACATTAATCAGCTCGTTAGTTCTCGTTATGAAATATTAGCTGGTATTAAAAAACCAGAAACAGAAACTCTGGAAATAGAAAATCCAAAATGCTTCACTCTTCTTCTTCTCTCTACAAAACTAACATCAGCACCTCTCTGCCCCCCCCCTCCCCCATACACACACACATAAATAACATTAATTAATCATTTTTAAATCAGAAATGCCAGAAAGTTTTCCAGTTTTCCATGAAAGTAAACTCAACATGTTTGTGACTGAAGGACTCATCAACAGGATCAACATTTTATACTCTGATCATTATTATTATTATTAAATGGAATAATGAAACACAACTTTACAGCTGATGAGCTCAATAGAAAGTAAAAGTATGAAAGTGTTGAGCAGCAGCTGTCAGAGTCAGACTGCTTCATCTTTGATCTGTTGATCATATGAATGAAGCAGAATAACATTTGTTTTCCTCTGAATGGAAGCTGGTCTCTCTGGGAGCTGACAGCCTGGTACGAGTGGACCCCCCCCCCATCCCCCTCTCCATCCCATCCCTTCCCACTCCCCCCCAGTGAGCTGATAAACTGGGAGGAGGACAGACCTTTGGCTCAGTCTGAACAGAAACATGACGGATAGATTTGGTTCGCTCGCTCGGCTCGTCGCCGTGATAACAGCCGAAGACAAAAGTGCAGCGATGAATCACCAGAAAACACAGCAGGAGACTCAGAGATGAAGATATGGATCAATAACAACACGTCACCGTCACAAACTGGCTGCAGACATGTAAAAACACTCTGACAGGGTTTTAAAGTTGACTCTTCACATGTAACATTACAAACAGAGATCATTAAACTCTGCTTTTTAAAAGGCAGATAGGAAAATCAAATCAGATAATCAATAAATACAAATAAACAGTTGAAGCAGCGTCGAGATCATCAAGTTGAATAAATGAAAGATGATTTCAAGCGTCGCTGCTGCTGCTGACAGCTCGTCTTCATTAAAGCTTTATCAGTTATGATTCATATCTTTGGTTTACATGACTCAGCATCAACAGCTGGTTGGTTCATCAGATTCTTTTCATGTTACAACATGTTTTATAGTTATTATAGTTATTATTATTATAACTTGTATTTCTTCCTCATTATGTCACAAAACCAACAAACTTCTCTTGTTAGAACATTTAAAGTTTCTACAAATATTAAACACAGAAGCAGAACGTTCAGAGGGATGATGATGATGATGATGATGATGACGCTGTGTTTCCTCCTGAAGTCAGCTGACTGTGATGTCAGGAGCGGCGGCCATATTGGACTGTCTGTAAACAAATACAAGTAAACGGAGCAGCTGCAGTTTTTCAGGATAAAAAGTATTTTAATGTTTATATTCAAGGATTTATGATAAAAACTGTTTGTTTGTTTGTTCTCCACAAAAAACAAACAAACAATAAACTTTTGTTCTGCTCCATATTGATCATAAACCCCCGAATATAAAAACCACTTATTGACATCGACTGAGAAATATTAATGTTATACTGCTTTTTATCCAGAAACACTGCAGCTGCCCTGTTTACTTGTTTTTGTTCACAGCCTGGTCCAATATGGCGTCCAATATGGCGTCCAATATGGCGTCTACGTATATGCAGCAGGTCTGTGGTCAGATGAGGTTTGAACCAGTGACTGTTAGCAATGATCTAATAAATCCATAATCATGCAGAAGTGCTCAGAACAACAGGAAATCAATACACAGCCATAAACTAGAACATAAAAACATCCAATCACATCGATTGATTGATCAACAAACCATCCTGTTAAAACAAGAAGAGATGATGAGTCATCATGTCGTTATAATCAGATATGTTTCACTGATATGTTGTTAAATGTTTACTGGGTTGATAGTGTGTTCATGTTGTTCTGAGACACTTTTAGTGTCAGCGTTTTGTTATAATCTGACACGTCACAGTTTGTTATTGATTGTTAATAACTTGTTGAATATTCACAGAAACAAAACATTAGTGACGCTTGTTAAGTTAAACTGATGTTGATGAAACTTTCAACCAGTGATTTTACTGTTGAGTAATAATGAAGAAAAAACCTCGAAATAACATGAAAAATATCTTGTTATTATAACAAGAAAGCAGATATTTCTGTCATGGAGTCGTAGTTTAGATCCAGATGTGTTTATTTTTCTTTATTACTGTTATAATAAACTAACTAAAACAACTAAAATATGATTATTTTCACTCAGTTTTAAACACAACAAGCTCAATCAGAAACAGATTATTGATCATTTAGATTTGAACATTTACAGCTGCTGCTGCTGACAAATCACATATTTTGGTGATTTTTTAAAATTGTAAATGTGAACATGTAAACGTGTAAACGTGAATGTGTGAACATGTGAACGTGAATGTATGAACGTGTAAACGTGAACGTGTAAATGTGTGAACGTGTAAATGTGAACGTGTGAACATATGAATGTATGAACATGTAAACGTGAATGTGTGAACGTGTAAACATGTAAACGTGTGAACACGTGAACGTGTAAACGTGAACGTGTGAACGTGAACGTATGAACGTGTAAACGTGAACATGCAAACGTGTGAACGTGTAAATGTGAACGTGTGAACATATGAACGTGAACATATGAATGTGTAAACGTGAAGGTGTAAACGAGTGAATGTGTGAACATGAACGTATGAATGTGTAAACGTGAACGTGTAAACGTGAATGTGTAAACGTGAACCCGTGTGAACGTTTAAATGTGAACGTGTGAACCTGTAAATGTGAACATGTGAACATGAACGTGTGAACTTGTAAAGGTGTAAACGTGTTAACATGTTCACTGTAGTGAACGTGAACGTATGAACGTGTGAATGTGTAAACGTGTGAACGTGAACGTGTGAATGTGAAGGTGTAAATGTGAACGTGTGAATGTGTAAACATGAATGTGTAAACGTGTGAACGTGAATGTGTGAATGTGAACGTGTAAATGTGAACGTGAACGTGTAAATGTGAGCGTGTGAACATATAAACGTGTAAAGGTGTAAATGTGTAAACATGTTCACTGTAGTGTAGTTTGGTTCCGTCTGTTTAACCTGTAAAACATCTACTGAAGATATAACATCTATATATAAATATTAAATATGATTCATTTAAACCAGTAAACCAGTAAACATCATCGCTGGTTTTTATAGTAGTGCATCTGTGTGTGTGATGTGAAGGTGAATCAGACAAACGTCATGTTCAGCCTGTTTTAGCTCCTGTGTTGGTTTTGAGGCTCATTTCCTGTCTGATGATGATGATGATGATGATGATGATGATGTTCACCAACAACATTCAGTGTGAACAAACATTTTCTACAACAGTTAATGAGATTCAACTTGTTTCTGAATAATCATTAATAAAGTAGCAGTAGTGAACATGAGGTTGAACCAGCTTCACCTTTAACTCCCTTCATTAAAACCATCTGACAGCTTCATATTAAACCAGTTTAAAATGAAGCTCGTGTGATTTTGGCTGCTGATGTAATTTTGTGCTTTAACATGAACAGAAACATCCTGAATGTAGAAACAATCAAAGACACATCTGAACTTTTATAACTGAATTTTAATTTAAATGCACGTTAGCCCAGGTTCCTCTGATATAAAAAAGCTGAGTGACGACAGAGAAATGCTGCCCAGCAACATTCAGACCGAAGCAAAAAAAAAAAAAAAACAACATGACAAACATCTGAAGAAATCAGCTGATTTTACAGAAACATCACGACAACAATCAAACGTTTCCAAGAGACCAGAATATTCCAACGTTCCTCAGACACACGGTGCTCCGACATGCAAAGACTCTACAAACATGCTGCTGCTGCTTGGAATAAAGTGTAGAAAAACCAACCATAGAAAAGTGAAAAAGATGAAGGCTGCTCCGCTCAGCCGGCCAGCAGCAACGTTCCCACAACGTTCCCACAACGTTCCCACAACGTTACGTCACGTTTCAGACTCGGAAAACAACAAATATCACATAAATATTCTTATATTATTTAAACATTTGAACAGAATCAGAATATTAAACTGACTAAACATCAGAGTTTTATTCTTTTCCACATTTGTTAAAACACATTTATCATCGATGCATCGATATCAGTAAGATATGGATCGATTGGATCAATCATCTTATTTTTTGGGGGGAAATAACTTCAGATATTGATCGTGTGTCTGAAAATTAAACTGCTGACATTAAAACTATTTAAACGATGTTTAATTAACAAAAAAAAAATCACATTTTCTGAAGAATTTTCTGCAGTTTTATGTTTCAAATCTAACAGTCTGATATTAAACATGTTCCTGAAGCTTCCTCCTCTTCCTCCTCTTCATCAGTCCTGAGCTTCTCTACTAACTGAGGCCTCCAGCAGCTCAGGTGACCAAACTTTAAGCTCTGTGATTGGTTCACAGACGTAGCTCCTCCCACCTCGCCACTCTATACAGGATATATGTTTGTTTTTTGGTTGGGACGCAAAAAACATCGTGAGGAGAGAACAGTTGTGGGAACGTTTGGGGAACGTTGAGGGAACGTTGAGCTGAGCGGCTCAGGAGGAGCAGCTCTCTGACTCAGACAACAACGTTCCTGGAAGAACAAATCCAGGAGAACACTCCACACACCTGCACAACGTCCAGTAATTATAAAGTCTGACAGCCGTGGCTCCGCCCCCCCCCTCTCGGTGGCGTGCTGACGGGGGGGGGCGGGGCCACAGCGGGGGACCTGAGTCGGGCGGGTCAATAACAGATCAATAACTGATCAATCATCTGGTTCATCTTTTTGTTTAAAGATTTATCGCCAATTAAAAGTCTTCACGACGTCGTCGCTGCAGGACGAATCCATCGAGGAAACAAACAATCTGAGCGACTGTAAAAACAACAACAACAACACAATTCATGTATAAACACATGAAGACACGTCAGCCAATCACACACCAGGGTCTGGTGAGATCACTTCCTGCTTCATGTCTGTTTCTGTGAGATATGATAATAAATATGAAGGTTGGAGACTGATGTTTAAATGTTTGTTCTCTGTCAGCTGTTGCTGTGATTGTTGTTGTTGTTGTTGTTGTTTGTCAGGATGTTTTGTTTCCTGGATGTTGGCATCGTCGTCCTCGTCGTCTCTGCAGTGACGCTTCTGCTGTGATCAGCTGACCAGGCTCCGCCTCTCTGACTCTTGTCTGGACACAAACATCAACAAACGAGTGAAAACACCCGTAAAGGACAATTCTGACTGTTTCTGCGTCTAAACCTCGTTCAGATGTTTCTCCTGGTTCTTCATTTAAATAACGTCAACGATGGAAAAGACTCAGAATCGTCCTTTAAGCATCAATATGTAGTGACGTACTTACATCATATCTCATCAAAACTTTGTAGAATAACAGAAGAAAATAAACATCCTAAAAAAAGGGGAATTTCACAATTTTACATCTTCATCCCGCGGCGGCGGCGGAGCGTCGAGGCGTCCGCGTCCGACCCGACGGACTGACAGGAAGTGTTTGTGGCTCCTACAGACGTCTGCTGGTCAGTGTCTCAGTTTGTAGGAACTCACATCTCCAATCAATCGATCAATAAACACGTGACCAGTCAGTCCTTCTGGCTTCTCATAGGATCAGAGTTCACCGTCCGTCACACGTCACCGTCCTGAAACATTTTCTGAATGAGACTCGATTTATAACTTCAGCTGGTTTTTATCTAAAAATGAAAATTTAAACATTTTTTAAAAAATCACAGGAAGCAGATTTATGATCTGTGTGAAAACTTCTCATGTTTGTATTTTGTTTCTCCGGAGCTGGAAAAGGAAAACAAACGTTTCCAGGAGGATTGTGGGAATCCTGATGGACATTTTGGCAGCTGGGGGGGGGGGGGGGGGGGGGGGGGGGGCGGGGGTCAGAGGTCATTCAGGATTAAATATGACAGAAGAACTGAAGAAGCAGTGAAGAAGAAAAAGT
Organism: Thunnus maccoyii; assembly: GCF_910596095.1. Taxonomy (NCBI): domain Eukaryota; kingdom Metazoa; phylum Chordata; class Actinopteri; order Scombriformes; family Scombridae; genus Thunnus; species Thunnus maccoyii. Next base: position 39,882,457 of record NC_056533.1, on the reverse strand, counting down.
GATGTCATGTTTCCAAAGTGAAAAAGTTTCCAGAAAACCTGCAGCAGGTGAACGCTCCTCGGATCAAACGTCCCTGTGGCTCCGCCCCCCCCTCACTGCCCGTTGGCGGGGGCGTTGTTGGGGGCGGGGCTGGCGCCCTCGGCGCCAGCGGGCGGCTGGACGTTGTCGGCCAGGTTGTGAGCGTGCTCCAGGAAGAGGTCTTTGAGCACGCTCAGCTCTTTGCTCAGCAGTTTGATTTTGGCCTCCAGCCGCTCGTTCTCCTCCTTCAGCTCGTTGACGCGCTGCTGCGTGTCCATCGCCTTCTGCTTGCTGCGCATGCGGCTCTTCTTCACCGCCAGGTTGTTGCGCTCGCGGCGCTGGCGGTACTCTTCGCTGTCCTTGTCTGCCAGGGGCTTCTTCATCTTGCTGGGGGGGAGGGCCTTGCCGCCGGCGGCTGAAGGGTTGGCGGGGACGAGCTGGGGAACCTGCTGCAGTCTGGCGACCGCCGTCGGCAGAGACGAGGACGAGGCGGCGTGGGCCTGACTCTGGATGACGCTCACGCCGTTGTGGTCAGATGTGGTTATTTTCGCCTGCGACGGCCGGCTCATTTGGATGTGCTGCCTGCAGCTGCTGATCTCTGAGTCTCCTCAGGCGTACAGATGAAACAGGAAGCAGAAGATCAACTGAACGGAGCCTGAAGACGAGAAGGAACATTTGAGTTTACTGTCAGGAACAGATTAAAGACGCACCGACGTACCGCTGTTTCAATCATCCTGTCAGGCCTGACTTCAACTTTAACAAACAAATCAATACATAGACATACATTTACTGAATTATTATTAATTAAAATGATATCTGATACCTGATGCAGCTGTTTGAGTCAATTCATCAATTTATCAATCAACTGAAGATAGTTTGTTTGATTTGTCTGATTGTTCTATAATCAGAGTGTGATATTAATAAAGCTACAGACTCTCAGACCCAAATATTGTGGAATTTTGGAATAACGTTAAAAGGAAACTGATGGTGCGTTCAGATCCAACATTACAGTCAGACATCTGTATTTCACCATCAGATGATGCAGTAAAGTCTGCTGATAAACCTGGTGATAAACCTCCTCATGTTTCCATCACATCATACACTCATACATCATATCATACATTCATACATCATATCATACACTCATACATCACATCATACACTCATACATCATATCATACATTCATACATCATATCATACACTCATACATCACATCATACACTCATACATCATATCATACACTCATACATCATATCATACACTCATACATCATATCATACACTCATACATCACATCATACACTCATACATCATATCATACACTCATACATCACATCATACACTCATACATCATATCATACACTCATACATCACATCATACACTCATACATCATATCATACAGAATAAAACCAGTCTGGACCAGTTCCTGCAAACCTGACAGCAGGTTTTAATCAGTTGAAGATACAAACTGAGCTTCAGACATATGAACGCATCAATATTGAACTGTGACTATTTAAAACATGTGTATGTTTGAAATCTATTTTCATGTCATTGCAGTTTAATGTTTAGATCACTGACTTGTTATTTTCATTATTTTGTTTTATTTTCTCAGAACATTTTGCGTGTTTTATATTTTTAGGATTCTGATTCTGCTGCACATGAAAAAGTTTTTCTACCAAACATTGTGCAGCGTTTCCACGCAGCCATGCTAACTAGTAGCTAACTAGCTTATGGCTAACTAGCCTGTGCTTTCAAGCGGTTTGCGGCTGTTGTCCGCTTGTAAACACCGTCAGCCAAATCACACACAGACAGGTGTTTCACTGTTTTACGGGACTGTTTCTCTTCACACTCACTTCCTATCTTAAGTCCGTCTGTGGCAGCCTGAGGCTGCTGATTGGATAGTTTTCCTTGCACAAATCCTGTAAGAGACGTTCAGGGTTACACAGCAGGAATGACTTGGTCTGTTAAAGAACCCTCTACCTCAGTCAGCCTGTTGTTATTTTTGTTTATATTTTATTGTTATTTACACAGCTGTGTGTTTTGTTTAGCAGGAGAGAAGCTATAACTGTTTTAATCTGTTATCATTGTTGAAAACAACTGAAGGAACATCGTCCCCCCCCCTCCCTCTGATGGTAACAACTCGACTGTTTTTTACGTTGTTCCCTGTAAGCGGGAATGTAATACTATGCACTTGTGCCTGAGCCGGTTTCCATGGGAACGCAGCTGTCCATCGTTCTGTGGAGGCTTTCATCATACGGAAGTAGGTGTGGTTTCAATTAAACTGGGTTGAAAACATAGATGTTCTCCCCCCCTCCCCCACCACCTCTTCCTCCTGTCTCTGAGAGCAGCAGCAGACATCTGACGCGATAATTGGTCGGATTATTATTCTGCACGGCCAATTAGCAGCGCTGCTGTGATTGGTCGGCGCGTTGCCATGCAGCCAGTCAGCTGTGCGCAGGGAAAAGCGCTCCGGGTGAAACCAGCAGCTCCGGCTGTTGCCTGCTGTTGCATCATCATCGGCTGCCTTTGTGCCGACAGAGGGAAACTCCGGAGTCATGCGGGGCTGATCACTAATCTCAGGTTTTAGGTGACTTAAAAAAAGGTTTGACCGAAATAAAAACACCGACACGGCGGATAAATCCAGACAGGTCGCTTCAAGTCGGTGAATTTTGAATTTCGAAGCACTTTTAACAACTTTTTCTTCCCTCGAAGCCGCTAACAGATGGTTCACTACCTTTTGACTTCACAAGAAGCTTCTACACTTTACATTTACACGCTGACATGTGTTCAATCCGGATGTAAAGACAAACGAAGCCACATTTTCACTTTTCCTCTGACAACCCGTTCAACCGGGCAGCTAGCCAGCTAGCCTCAGTTAGCCTCTCATGCTAACGGGCTCTAACCTCACTGTTCGCGCTTCTTCTCCGACAAACAAAGAGTTTAAAACACAGTTTACCTTCACGGGGCGGCGGTGGGCTCAACCATCCGTCAAAGTCGGAAAAGTTTGGGTAGAAAGTTGGAGTTTCGTTCCGTCTGTGTGAGCTGTGAGTGTTTTTGTTTGGAACATGGAGAGGAGCCGATTGCGAAATCGCTTTTACCATGTACGGCAATGATCCAGGATCAGCCAATCAGAGGCGAGGAGAGGGCTGCGAAGCGAGTAGTGGACCAATCGCAGTTGCGTGTGCGGCAGAGTGATGCAATACACAGGATGATTGACATGTCATTCGACCAATGGGAAATCGCTATTTTGTGTTGGTTTTGTTTATGTAATATGAGGTTGGTCAAATGAGTTCAAACATGCATGACTTCATCTCTGAAAGGCGAGATTTAACAACACTGAAACTACTAATAATACTTATTATACCTGCACTAGTTCTACTAACAATAATACTATAGTTAACCTGTACTATCTCATCTTTTAGTACAAAGAATCCACCTTCAAAATACTGTAAAATAAAGAGAAAACAGCCTATAAACACGTACAGGTGACATGTTACAGCGTCATTACATAAAGGAGAAAAACAAGGACAGTTACTGTATACATGCACTCTTATCATAAACAGCTAAAAAAATGATAATGAAATTCATATTTTAATATGTATAAATTAAACAAAATATGTTTATAGTTAAATAATAAGACAAGAAAAATGTAATTAATGATTATTTTAATTGATTATAATTGTCAGTTATTTGCTTCATTCACTGATTAATCATTTGTTCAATAAAACTTGAGTAAAAGGGGAAAAACGTGGATCAGTGTTTCCCAAAGACGATGTCTTCACATGTCCTGTTTAAAGATATTTAGTTATTGTTATATTCAGTTTACTGTCATAGAGACTAAAAAAAGCAGGAAATATTCACATAGAAGAAAAGATGACACAAAGAGATTCATCTGTTATCAAAATAGCTGGTGATTAATTTTCTGTTACTCAATTAATCAATTAATAGTTGCAGCTCTAAAAATGTGCTAAAACATTATAATATAAATGTGAGAACTGAAGAGACTTGAAGTGATTTTGTTTCTGTCGTTAATTAAATGTGAGTTTTATGTTTCTGTAACGTTCTGCTGACAACAACAGTGTCTGTATTTATCAAACTGCTAAAAGTCAAATTTGGGACGTCAGTGAAAAATAAAAATTCTTCATTTTTATTCACAAACTTGAGAATAAAAACAATGAATCAGTTGGTTTTGAGGGTAAAAGTTAAATGTGTTTATTTGTATTGATCAGGATCAATAACATGTTACTGAAGCAGCATCAGAGCTGTGTAGCTGATTAAACCACTTAGCTGTTCAAAAGAAAAGAAATCAGAAACTATTCTGATAATCGATTAAACCTAATAGTCAGTTGAATATTATTCTACAGTTTCACTGTTTCCTGAATCTGCAGATTAGTCGACTGAATAAACTGTCAGGATTTCTTTTAAAGAATCAATAATCTGGCCGATGGAGGGTGGATCCATATCTCTGATTGGTTGTTGCTTCATGTGATCAGTTGACAGTTTTTACTTGTCGTTCTTACAAGTTTAATAAATTTGACTTTTATCTGATTCCTGATTTTAATTGAGTTTCTTATTTTCTTTTATTTCAGTTTAATTTCTGACGTTACTGGAACTGGTTTCATCTGTTTTATCATAAAATGTAATGACTTTATAATTTGTCGATTTCTACAGAAAGTCCAGAGGTGCTTCCCTCTTCTTACCCTCCACAGACTGTAAAAAACATCTATTTATCTATTTAAAGTGCACAATTCCTGAATGAATACAATAAAAGTACTTTTAAACAAGAAAATAAATGACATGACTCTCTTTTGGCTGTTTTTACTCTCTACCAACTCCTGAGGGAAATATCTGGCTCTTTAGCTGCTAAATGCTCCACTATGTTCACCAGCTAGTCTACAGCTAACTGTGAGCAGGTAGTGTTCAGCGGCTTTTTACAGCTTTCTCTCTGAAAACGACGCTATGAGACGCTGAGAGTGAACCAGAACAGTAAAGTTGCAGCCGGACAGATAAACAATGAGCTGAAACTCACTATAAAGCTCCGTAAAGCCGAGAGGAGCTGCAGAGTCTCTGTAGCTTCATCACTACGAGCCACAACCAACACTGTTACTGTATAGATCAGACTGTGGAGGAGAGAAATATGTGTTATAGCAGTTTCAACAGGTCTAAAACCCAGAATCCACATGAATCAGTCTGTTGTGAGTTGATGCTGGTTGGTGTTCAGACTAGAAAGACGTCGAGCTGAACATCATTTAAAGTAACGGTGAACGATGGCGAAACTTTAACTTGCGATGTCATTCTGAAGTTGCACTTTGATTGCATCATTTCCTGTTATTGTATGAAATTTTTAATTGTAGCTGAACAGTAACAGTAAACTATGAAGATCAGTGCAAACAGGAACACAGCAGCTCTGTTAGCCTTTACTGTGGCTCACGCTAAACAGTTTAGGTTAGCGTGTTAGCATGCTAACAGTTAGCACTAAACACAAAGTACAGCTGAGGCTGATGGGAACGAGAGCTGCAATAATTTGTAGGTCGACAGAAAATGAATCTATTAATGGTTTTAGTCATTTTTTGCTGAATATTTGCTGGTTGCAGCTTCTCAACTGTGATGATTTGAAGCTTTTCTGCGTCGTATGTGACAGTAAACTGAACATCTGAGTTTTAGACTGTCGGACAAAACAAATGCAATAAAGACGTTTGAAGACGTCACTTTACAGACATTATAACAGCATCGACAAAATGATTCATGGAGAAAAGAACCATCAGCTGCAGCCCTGATGGGAAAGTCTTCAGTTTGCAGGTATAAACTAAATATTGGACAAAATGAAAAGTTGAGCAGATGATGGTGCTACATGAGTCAAAGTTATTATGAACGATCCTCATCGATGCATCTGATGGTTGTTGAGATATTTCAGTGTGAACGGTGCAGCTGATGTTACGTCACCTCATCAGTGCTTATTTATGATCCTGTTAAAACACAAAGTGATCGGCATGAACTGAAGCTGATGCAGAATCAATACACTGCTGCCATGTGATCAGTATTAACAACACCGCACCAGTCAGAGAGGTCAAAGGTCAACTTGCTCCACACGCCCTGGTCTGAGTCAAATATTAAACTTCACCATAAAGAGGAGAAACGTTTCCAAAGGTTTACTCAGCGGATGTTTTAGTTTCCTGCAGCGTGTTTGGAGATGTCAGACTGTTGATTTTACATTAAAGCACATTTTTAATATCCAGTATGAACAGGAGGATTACAGACACCTGACTGCTGGTTTAACACACTGGGAACACTGGGAACACTGGGAACTCTTCCTTTAAGTCCAATATCAAACACAAAAAGCAAAAATAAATAAATACAATGAATAAATAAACAAAATAACTAAGGTTCTTACATAATTTATAAAACTTGAGCAGTTTGTTTCGAGGCTTCATCAGATTATATTATAAATCCACAAACGAAAGACTTTTATCAGTGTTTTGATGTTTTTAAAGTTCTCAGTGACAGTAAACAGAACATCTTTGGGGTTTTTGGATCATTGATCAGAAGAAAAAGATATTTGTGATTAATTTATGAATTACAGACAAATAAAAACATGTTAAAACACTAAAAACCAAAAAATGACGTCACAACAAATGAAGTAAAAAATAAATAAACAAACACATCAAAACTGAATTTGAAATCTCGTGATGATCATTTTTCATCATTTATAGATCAAACCACTAATCAGTAATCAATAAGCAGATAAAGGGATCTTCCACAGTATCAGCCTCAGCGTGTCTGTCAGCGTCTCCGCCGTCAGAGGGCGCTGCAGTCCAGGTTCTGGCTCTGCCGTCAGACCCGGTTTATCCTGAATAACCTCTGTTCCCCCTGCAGGGACCCCCCCTCCCTCCTTCACCCTCCACCCTCCCTCCCTCCTCCCCCACCACCACCACCACCACACCCTCCACCCTCTGCGCCCCCCCCCCCTCCCCTCCTCCGCCCCCCCATCTGCCCAGATCTGCTGCTCGGAGGGAAGTTTTTACTCCTGCTTTCTGATCTCTGAGCCTCCACATCACATGAAATATAACAAATAAGACATTTTATATGTTATATTTGATAAATATCACTATTAACTGAAAACTAAAAGTTTATTTTCTTCACTTTTAACAAGATATGAAAAATAATATACATAACAATTCATAACGTCTTTATTATCTTATTCATTGTATTAACAATAGTGTCTCAATTTAACTTCATTAAACATGTTTTTAAAGTTTTGCTGCATAAACGTTTATTATTGCTATGGTTATGATTATTATTATTATTACGCCATTGATGATCTGTATTGATTATAGGATATTTATTGGTGTATTTTCAGCTCATTAAAGGCTCAAACATGATGAGAGACGCGTGATATGAACTTATTGTTACAGCTGTCAGCGCTGCTCTTTGTTTGGAGATTCATAAGTTCAAGAAGAGGAGCCATAAATTTAATAACCTGTATTTTATCATGCGTGCAGACTGTGATATGAGCCGCTCCCTGCAGCCATCACAGCTCACTGCCTTCACACAAACACGTGTTAGAGGAAACACGGCGGGATGTATAGAAGCTGTAGATGTCTGTAAAACATCTACAGCTTTACTTTGACATGATGTCACGCAGCTCATGAACTTCTGCTGCTAGAAGACTTTTGTTGATCTTGTTTAATATGAAAATAGTTGTGAGTGAGTTTGGTGACAAAGATTCCTGCAGTGAGACATGAACACGGAGGATAATTAATGTTTTATTTGAGTTTTTTCCTCCGAGAAACGTTTCTGTACAGTGACAGCGGGTTAAATCCAGGACTGTAGTGTGTGTGTGTGTGTGTGTGTGTGTGTGTGTGTGTGTGTGTGTGTGTGTGTGTGAGTGTGCGTGTGCGTGTGTGTGTGTGTGTTCCCGCCCACCTCCCTCCTGCTATATAACCGCAGTTTGACAGCTCAGAGTTTACTGAGCAGAGGAATCAGAGCGACGTCCTGCTGCTTCTCTCCTGCTGGATCAGAAATAAAAGCCTGTAACTCTCCTCGCGCCCCTGCAGCCTTCCGCGCATGTCTGCAGCTGTCTGACCCCCCTCTCACCTGAGGACCTGACAGCGGACCTAACTTTCTCCAAACTGGATTCCCGGAGCTCCTCGCCATGCATGCCCGGGTTTAGATTCTCCATGGAGCTCTCTAACCTGTACGAGGTCGCGCCCCGGCCACTAATGAGCAGCCTGCCCCACAGCCAGCAGCCCTCCTCCGGCTACAGAGACCCGGCAGAGCTCGGCGGTGAGATCGGAGACAACGAGACCTCCATCGACCTGAGCGCCTACATCGACCCGTCGGCCTTCAACGACGACTTCCTGGCCGACCTGTTCCACCACAGCTCCCGCCAGGACAAGCTGAAGATGATGAGCGGAGAGTACGACCCGGTGCCGTGCGGCCCGGGGCCCCAGCAGCTCTACATGTCCAACTACATGGAGTCCAAGCTGGAGCCGCTGTACGAGCACAACCCGCCGCGGATCCGACCGGTGGCCATCAAGCAGGAGCCCCGGGACGAGGAGGACCTGAGCCCGGCCATGCCCCCCAACTACCACCACCCGCACCCGCAGCAGTACTCCCAGCATCCCCAGCAGCAGCAGCCGCAGATGCCGCATCTCCAGTACCAGATCGCGCACTGCGCGCAGACCACCATGCACCTCCAGCCGGGCCACCCGACGCCCCCGCCCACCCCGGTGCCGAGCCCGCACCAGCACCAGCACCACCACCAGCACCCCCACCAGCACCAGCAGGGCGGCCTGAAGCTGCTGGAGCAGCGGGGAGGCGGGAAGCCCAAGAAGCACGTCGACAAGAGCAGCCCGGAGTACCGGCTGCGGCGCGAGCGCAACAACGTGGCCGTGCGCAAGAGCAGGGACAAGGCCAAGATGCGCAACATGGAGACGCAGCAGAAGGTGGTGGAGCTGACCAACGACAACGACAGACTGAGGCGGAGAGTGGAGCACCTGACCCGAGAGCTGGACACGTTACGGGGCATCTTCAGGCAGCTGCCGGACGGATCCTTCAAACCGCTGGGCAGCTGAGAGACTACTGCACCGGACTGGGACCGGACTGGAACCAGACTGGAACCGGACTGGGACACTGCTGGATTTACTCACTAACGGTTCCACATCTCTTCATGTGTGCGGACGGACTGAGAGCTGTGAGGAGACTGAGGCAGCTGAGGTGTTCACTGCAAAAATATCCGTCTTAACTAAGAATTTAGTCTTTAACTGAGTCCCGAAACTTGAATTTCTCTCAAGTGAAAAGTGAAAAGATCCGCAAAGTTTCTCGAGAAAAGACGAATAAAAACCAATCAGACTTTTTTTTTATTCAGTCTTCAAGATGAGAAAACTTTGCAGCCAAAGTGGTGAGAAAATGTCTCTTGTTTCTAGAAACAAGTGGTTGTAGAAAATTCTTTAGACGAGTTAATTTTCTTGGAAACAGGTGAACTCATCTGACCAATCAGCTCACCGGGATCATTCTTCACTTGTGCACTCAGTAAAAGACAGATTCACTCGTTCAGACTGAGTCTTTTTGCAGTGTTCATGTGCCTTTATGAACTTTTTTTTTGTGCAAAAGCCGATAAGCTCGTTCCCCCCTGCAGATCCACACAACAGAGGACTGGTTGTTTTTGTGCCTTACGTCGTACAGACTGTGTGCCCTGACACACTCTACTCACATATCAGTGCAGCTAAGGTAGGGCATGGTGGCCATGGTCCAAATCAGCCTGTTGTGCATGTTTTCTTTAATTATTTTTCTGTTTGTTTTATACATCTCCATATCCTCCTGATGAACTAGAACGTGTCTTTATAGAGCTATGAAATGCAAAGTGCACACTGCTTGCATGTAGGCTAAACTGTATGTTCATGTATGTATTTGTATTTTCTTCCTGTAGAGACAGAGTCATGTTTGGATTTGTTGTTTAAATGAGGGCTGTTGGGCCGCTCTGGTACGCGTCACAGGTTCGAGAACCGTCCGTAAGAGGACAAAAACTTAATATCCTGATAACAAGCATTATCTCCACACCAGTGATCACATGATAGAAGCTCGTGTTCCTCCCACTGACTCACATGATTTTTAAAATGTTTGAAATCCTGCAATATTCAAAATAATAATAATAATAATATCTGTTCTTGAGTATTTCAATCTGCTGCAGATTTTGGTCAAACTGAACTATTTATTCACTGAGACACGACAACTGTGAACCACCATAATATCTCCATGTTGTTGCTGTCAGGTGAAAACCTTGTATCTCCACTTTCAAACCTGTTTTAAGGATTAAAAGCTCAAAACATTTTTGTAGACTCACAAAAATCATCTCAAATGTTTGAATCATGTAGTTTCATCCTCCTGAAACTGGCGGCTTTTCTCTCTTAAGTTCCTTAAAAGTTGATATCTTGGAGATACAAGTTTTCCACCTGATTGTAGCAGCATAATGTTATCTGTATGAATGATAATCATGTTTGAGTTATGGCCCAGCTCTGTGTCTGACGGTGTGATTTAAAGCCAAAGTCATAAATACAAACACACACACATGTAAACAGACTGGAATTGAAACTGTGGTACCTGCTTCATCATGTCACCGTCCACTGAAAACCACACATCTCCCGAACCTGCTGCAACACGTCTGTCTGAAGCTCAGAGATGACGGTGAGGAACGTTTCTGGAAAAGTGTTTTTATGAGTTTTTATGAGCTTCTTTTCACGTCTTTGGAGAAAAACGGTGCAGACTCGGAGACGTGTGGTTTTCAGAGGACGGCGGCGGCAGTGAAGCGGCTCTCTCTCTCTCGTATGCACTATTTGTCGTCAGATGAAGCACGTTTGTCTTTGACATGTGGGTACTTTGATCCGAAAAGAAAAAGAAAAAAAAGAACACGCCTCGCTCTACATACATGTATTTATCTGTAAATGATTCAGAAAAAAACAAACAAACAAAAACAAAATGTGAAAAGGGTTTCTATGCAACACGTCTCTTCCTCTTTTCCACTGTTGAATCATCACACACACACACACACACACACACACACACACACACACACACACACACACACACTGAGTGCCTTCTGGTCCTCTGAGATGACCTTTGACCTCTTGCTGATCTGCTCCTTTTCGTCTGTTAAGACATTTTTAGAGACGATGATTTTGTGTCAGCGAGGAAAAAGGAAGCACTTTTTGTTTTTTTTGTTTTTACAAACTCTGACATTTTGTTTGAAAGTCCACGTCCCAATTGTAAAATAAACATATATATATAAATATATATATATATATATATATAAATAAATATATAAATGAAATACCAAAACATGAGAATTCTTATAATAAAAGAGCTTGTTTTTATCAGATTCTGTTTGCTGTTTGTTGATTTGTTTTCCAGCTGTTGATGTAATAAATGTTTGTCTTGAAGCTGCAGCGTGCAGGCGGCTGATAGGTGGCGCTCACACGTCCGTCATCAGCTTCACTCTTCAACATTAAGGAATCTGCAGCTTTTAGATAAAAAAATGATGATTTCTTGTGTTTGTCAGCTGATTGTCTCAGTATGAAGACACACATGGTTCATATTTATATCACTGACTGTGACTTTAAACCTGCAGCAGCTGATGTTTAGTTTCCATCAGAAAACACAATTCTGACATATTATCATCTTTAAGTTGATATGTTGAACTTGTTACCTACAGAGCAACATTATCATTCATGTTTTTACTCTCTACCAACTCCTGAGGGAAATATCTGGCTCTTTAGCTGCTAAATGCTCCACTATGTTCACCAGCTAGTCTACAGCTAACTGTGAGCAGGTAGCGACGCTATGAGATGCTGAGAGTGAACCAGAACAGTAAAGTTGCAGCCGGACAGATAAACAATGAGCTGAAACTCACTATAAAGCTCCGTAAAGCCGAGAGGAGCTGCAGAGTCTCTGTAGCTTCATCACTAGGAGCCAATAACACATCACACACTGACACATCAGACTGAGGAGGAGAGAAATATAGATTATTATAGAAATATGTGTTATAGACTAACTTATACTGACACCTGAACGTGATTCTGTAACTCAGCCTGTTACAACAGAATCATTTATATTATAGATATAAATATAGAACAGCGTACTGATACACGTGCTGCAACTACAAGGGAAGAAGATGTGAAGTTTGGGAGTTAGACGATAATCTGGAAACTTAAAATGAATTTATACTGCAGCTATATTTTATATTTTATCATTACAGAATCAAATATGACCGATAATCAGGATGAAACGAGCAGTTTATTTATTTCACCACAAACTACGGACCAACGCTGGAGCTCCAGATGACATCACGAGCAGGTCAACCACACTGCAGAGAGGCCGTTCATCAATAATCCAAATCAAACTTGAATCAGTTACAATCAAACAGCTGCTGATGCATCAGGAGGACGTGATGTACGCAGGAAACAAACAAAGTATTTCACTTTTATTTAGGTTTATTAATCAAATGCAAACAAAACAAAAGAAGAAATAAATGCTCCTGCTGCAGGTGCATGCTGGTCCGTCACCTGAAGCACCGCACAACAAAACACAATAAACAACCAGTAAACTGAAGTCAACACAATAAACAAGGAAATAATGAAATACAACTGAACTCTAGTCCAAATAAAGCAAATATCTACAGTTATCAATCAATATTACATTATCAATATAACAACAAACAAACTGATAAACATCTCTGACATGCAGAGTTTCTTTTTATAGTTTTGGTGTTTATTTGTTCAGTAAAAAGTCTTTTTATGAACCAGCGTCCGTCTAACTGCCCGGAAGACTGATCTGATGTTTTCGGTTCACAGTGACGCCGACGTGACGTTCACTGACAAACTTTATGGAATCATTGATCGATACGATGAGCTGTGAGATCAGCAGGAGTCTTAATACATGTTGAGCTGATCACAGTCAGGTTGTTGTGCAGGATGAACGGCATCGTACCTCTGTTGTGTATCTGAGTCCTTAAACTGGAGCATGAAGAGGTTTTTGATGTGCAGGTGGAGACACACTGTGGAAATGTTCATTAATCAGTTATTATCTGTATTCATTGTTCAAAGTGTTTGATTTTATCATTATTCCCTGCAGTCTTGATATCACGACTTCAGCTGGTTCAGTTTTGTGGTTCTTCTTCGTGTTTTTCGGATAGTTTTGTTCAAAACAGGCCTGTTTGGTGTTGTAGTGGCGTTTTACGTTCCCACTCTTCATTATGGCTGCTGTTTCATAGCCAATCAGACTCTGTGGTCTCGTCTCTGGCAAAATGAAGACATATTTCTCAGTCCAGTCATCCTTAAATACATGTTTTTCACTGTCAACCTTTCTCTCTGTTTTGTATTGGTGAGTTTTTTTTTCAAACTTCTGTTTATTTGGGTGTTTTGGTACATGTGTAAATACAATTACATATATTATATATGTATATGTTGTACATTTACTGGTGCAAAGGAAAGAGAAAAAACAAACACAACAGACGAGACAAAAAAAGAACAACAGAGATGATTCAGATATTACTGGAAACACTGGTGTGTTATCAGATACCAGTTATGAGTTTATCTTATTAAAATAATCTATGAAAAGCCAAACTGAACATATGAACCTTTCCCCAGAGAACAACAACCAAAAATACCAAAACTGAGGCACAAGGAATCATTTCATGTGTGAGTAGTTATTAAACCACACTGTTATGAACATGTTGAGTTTAATATACCGTTCTCATTATAAGTAATGTTAACTGGGGCGATTAGACCAGACCAGTATGTACTATGGCTACCAGTTAATATATTAATATATGTTCATCTACGTGTTCATATCTATGAGGTGATGTAATACTGATTTGTGGTTACATTTTGTTTCTGCTCAGGATTAACTTGTTATTCAGTCTCTGCTGTGGTTTGTTTGTTCTGGTCTGAATCAGTGGATCAGTTATATTTACTATATATATTATAATATAAATATAACAAAAACAACACAAAAGAGTTCCTGCATACAAATCTGAGTCTATGAGTCTTCTTCAGGTGAGCTGAACTATTCAGCCGTGAGTGAGATTCTTTCATTTTCTTTTCACACAGAAAAAAATTCCAAGTGAAGTAAAAAGCATCGCTAACAGCCAGGTGAGAACTTTCTCTCCTCTCATTGGTCAAAAGTCAGGGGCGGGAGTGAGAAGGTAAACACAGGAAGAAGGTCCTGCATACGCTCCCATCTGCCCAAATAGTCCAGGTCAGACCTTCATTCATTTTCCAGCTAGCAGCTAGCAGCTAGCAACTAGCAACCGCCAGCCAGCAACCAGAAGCTAGCAACCAGAAGCTAGCAACCAGCAGCTAGCAACCAGAAGCTAGCAGCTAGCAACCAGCAGCTAACAACCAGAAGCTAGCAGCTAGCAACCAGAAGCCAGCAACCAGCACCTATAAGCTAGCAACCAGAAGCTAGCAGCTAGCAACTAGCAACTAGCAGCTAGCTGCTGTTGATTTGAGAAGAGTCCAGCTGACCTCACTCAGAGGCCTGCTGGTCTGCAAACCAATAAAAAGAGAATAAAATTAATTTAACTCCTTCTCACTCAGAATGAGAAGCTCAATATCGTCTATCTGCTACAAGTGAAATAAAAATCCAAGAAAGTCACACAAACAGTAAAATGTTCAGGTATTACTGTCAAATAAAACTTTATCTTCAGTCGTTTATAGAGATGTTTGTAGCTAACATTAGCATTTTAATATTAGCAAACTGTGTGACTGTTTTCAAATACAGTTTAAAAAAACATTAAAAAAGATCGCTAACAGAAGTGATGCACCTCACGTCTGGGGACTCTCTCACATTGTAAGTTGTTGTTGGGCAGAGGGAGGTTGCATCACGTTCCCGCCACAAACAGACGGAAACCACTTCCTCTAAAGCATCTGTGTGGTTGTTTGGTCCGAGTACGATTTCTGAGTTCAGACTCATTAACGAACCGTCCCGTTCAACCAGACTGAACTACTGAGAGGAAAACAGCCTGAGTGTCTGAGAGCTCCGACCTCCAAAAATGAGGATCATACATGATGAACTGTTACCAAAACTTTGAACAAAACAGAAGAATCAACATCCCGAATGAGCAAAAACAGTTGATTCTTGAAACTAGTTGAATTAGAAACAAGTGAAACGTCTTCCACATCACACTGAGCCACCGGTTAAGACGCACATTTGTTTGCAGTGTTTTATTTCAGCAAAGGAATGTAGAAAACTGTCATAAAAAATAAGTAAAGAATTAGAAATGGTGATAGCAGCAGGATGGAGGAAGGAAAGAAGGAAAAGCAGAATGTAAGGAGGAAGCAGGTTGATAGAAAGCGGCAGCTGGCAGAGAGTCTGCCTGGAGACTGATGATGACTTCCAGATGTTGCTGACGGTGTCACTGACTGACTGAAATATGACTGATTCTACATGAAATATGTGCCTGTAAACATTCAAGATGTGAATGCATCATCACAACAATATAATATCAGCTACAGGAATGTTGACGAGGTGGAACCAACTTGACCTGAAGAAGGTCACGTTCAAACATAAAAATATTCAGCCTGTGATTTATTCTTTAACGTCTTAATGTTAAAACTGTTCAACATTTCAATAATTTATCTTGTTTTCCGTCTTCTCCAGAGTCACATGTTCAGATGGAGACATCAGATTCATCTCTGTGCTTCCTGTATAGCGATATGTCCAGGATATGATTAGCCTAGCTTAGCATAAAGACTGGAAGCAGAGGGAAACTGCTAGCCTAGCTTCATCAAAACAGAAAAAAACACACCCTCAAAAACTCAAAGTCTGTCTGATGGACATGTTAAATGTTTATTGAGGAAGTAGAAATACAAATGTAAAAAGGAGACGTTGTGGCTTTAGCAGCGGTTAGCACTGTTAACAATCAACCAACCAATAATCACACCTGCCCCGCCCCGAGGTACTGGTTCTGTGCACAACGGTCCTGATGACCTCAAAGATAATATATCATGCTTTTAGTGGTTTTCTGTTATTTATATCCTGTCCTGATGTCGGATGTTAAACATGGTGAAAGTTCCAAAACGTGAGGTGAACGTACGTAGAAATGCTGCCTGCAAGTCAAAACTCAGGGCTTCAACCTGCTCTGAACGCTTCGTTTGAGACGTTTTTTTCTAATTTGCTAACGAGCTGACATCGAGTCATCGCACATGCTCATAAACAGCCATCTGTTCTGTAGCCTTGGTTGCTAAGGTGGTTGCTAAGGTGGTTGCTAAGGTGTTTCCATGTGTTGTTCAGCTCCAACATGTACGGATGGATTTGAGAAGTTGACATTTGGAGTAAAGAAGGAGAAAAAGAAGTGAAATCCTGCTACTATAGTTTGTTTACGTAGCCTCCGGAGCCGGAGGAAGCTTCCTGAAAGCTGACCAATCAGAACAGAGTGGGCTCATCAGGAGGCGGGGCCTTAAAGAGACAGGAGCTAAAACGGCCTGTTTCAGACAGAGGCTGAACTGAGGGGCTGCATAAAGGACCAGTAGAAGATAAATAAGGAGTTTTTAACTGTAAATCATGTGAAGATATTCCAGTAGAGCCTCAGAATATAAATATAGAGCTGGAAATATGCAGAATATTTGTTTTCTTTAATAAACTGATAACGTCACATTTTTTCATTGACCATGTCCACCTCCCTCCCTACACACTCTGATTATATTCGTTATCTGGGTGTGTGTATGTTTTATGGATAGTACATACTGTATGTACTGTATATAAGTATCTGTGGATGTATATATTGTGTGTATGTGTTGTAGTCTGCAGTCTGAACTACCCACTACTATTAATCCACCCATAACGGATCAATAATTGGCTCCACATTGATGAACTACAACAGTAAAATGCTCTTCCATGTATTTGTTAGTGATAATAATGTAATAGATAACAGATAGATTACTTCTGAAACTTTAAGTACATTTAGCTCTCAGTATTCCTACTTTTACCAAAATACAATCTTTCTTTCCCTCTTTCATCCCTTCTTCTTTGCTTTCTTTTGTTCTTCTTGACTTTTATCTTTCTTTGTTCCTTTCTTTCAACTCTCCATCTCTCTTTCTTCTCTTGCTTTCCATCTATTCTGCTTTCTTTCCTTTGTTCTTCCATTTTTCTATCTTTTCCTTCCATCTCATTCTTTTTTCTTTCTTTCCTCTGAGTCACTGAAAGAAAAGGAAGCAAAACTGATGTTTTATCTTCTTGTTGTCATGTGTGAGTTTAACATCATCATCATCAGTCTCAGTGTCCAGCAGAGAAACGTCCTGTTGGTATTTTTTATTGTTTTTTATCTGTTATCTGTTAATTTCTGGTCGATTGCGGCTCTGTATCCGTGGTAGCCGAGCTGATAATCCACTGACACTGTTTCAACATGTTGTGGTTTTGGCTGGATGTCTCTCAGTGTGTGTAAAGACACACAGGTCTTTCATTTTGTTTTTGGACCAGCGAGAGGATTTGAATGTCTGATGTTGGCCGCAGAGTCTTCCTGCGGATGGAAGACATTAGCCTGTTAGAGGCTGGAACTTCTTTCTCTGCTTTTTTTTTCTGTTTTATTTCCATTTTATATCCAGAAATCCTCCACTGGCTGCCTCTCTCGCTGCCTCTCTGAGTCCAGGGCCTGTTGGCCGGACTTCAGTGTTAATAATCCTCTCACACGGTCGAGTGAGCTGAGTTTCATTTTCACCGCTGACAAATCGCTGTCATATTTAGGATGGAGTTGGCCGCCGCTGAATGTTGAGGTTTGGAAGAACCGGTCGGATCCTTTATTAAAGAGTAAATTCACATTAAATCCACTGTTAGTAAATTCACTGTCACTTTATCATACTGTCAGCTGATTCAGGTCTTCACCAGAGGAGATCCAGTCCTCCGTGGACTCCTCATCCTGGAAGAAAGATTATGGAACAGATCAACTCATTTGATGGAAATTATGATTTGATTAAAACCCCGTCTCCATATTGAGACAGCTGTAACACCTGAACGCCAGGTGTTGAGACTGAAAACCATCAGAACAGCTGAGAGTCATCAATAAATGCTGAGAAACAGACTAAACTAACTATAATGCATAAACTGTTGAACTGAAAGTAATGACTATGTTGTAAAAGTGATGATTAACCATTGAAATAGTTAATAGTTACAGACTAACAGTTGAAATAATGAAGTAAAAATGATTTTAAATGTTAAATTTTGCTGTTAGAAGCATGAAAAACCTTCTGTAACCATATTCCTGTTTATCAGTTAATGGTGTTGAATAAGATCCAGTTTAAAAACCAGTTCAAACAAACACAGTTGGAACATAACGAGGTGTTGATCAGACTGTAATCTGTAATAATGGGCTTCATTAGTGAAAAACACCTACAGAATAAAATCCTTTTTTTTTTAAGTTCACAGATTGTTATCGTCTTATTCCCAAACTTCACATCTTGTTCCCTCGCAGCTACATGTGTGTCGGGGGGTTCAGGAGAGACTCAGCCAGAGCCTGCAGGCTGTTCAGTCCTGGACCCAGAACAGTTCATGTGAAAGAGTCAGCAGTAAACTGCGAGGAGGTCACTGCTGCAGTCTAAAAGTCAGGATGATCTGAAAATGATGAGAAGCAGCTTAAAATCGAGTCTGCGGTCATAAATCCGGCTCACATGTACGTTTTTTTTTTTTGTTCTGGATGTCCTGCTTTACTCTGCTCAGGAGAACATGTGGTTATTCTCAGATTCTCAGTGTTTGCAGTCTCAAAGTGCTTTCGTTATATTGACATGTTGTGTGGAGAGTGTGTCAGCGGCCGTATCTATCTATCTGCTCTATTTGGCTATCCACTTTTTCTATTTGGCCTGCGTTTAAAGATTAACTGGCTCTTTTCATTGACTCGGAGCAGGCAGAGTTGACCAAGCAGCACTTTACTCGGCGTGCACGTCGAGCTGAAAGGCCGGTTAGTGCTCTCTCTGTTTGTTCTCCGATAGAGGAGACTGAGGCGTCCTCGTGCAGTCACATGGACCCTGAAGACAGACTTTACAAGGACTTTCAGCCTGGATTCAGTGGTCACCCCAGTAAAGGAGCCTGCAGCCAGACAGCATCATGTTACTGAACATACAGACTCTTTACTGGCTGCATACTGCAGTTTAAATGATGCTCATTAATACATAAGACTGTATGAAGCATCTGTATCAGTGTCACTTCAGAGCTGATGGTTTTAATTGATTAAACTTCATTTAACAAAGAAAAAAAACACAAAATATGTCTGAAAACACATCAAAGTATCAGAGTAATAATGACACATCTAGATTCTAAAATACCCCAAAAACTGATGAATTATACAGCGATGATTGAAAATCATGAGCAGAAAGCAGCAGTGTTGCAGAAGGAGCAGCAGCGTAGATACATAACAGCAGCCTGGTTAGTTTATGGGTTTGACCTTTGAGCCAATCAGATGCTCGTAAGATGTTCGTAAAATAGGTGAACTTAGTTCCTTCAGTCAGTCTGAACAGAGACGACACATTAAAACACATAATGACACATTTACACACAGCGATGGAAACTTACTGAGTACATTTACTACCAGAGGTACTTATACTGTACCATGTGATGCTACTTTCTACATTTCAGAGGGAAATATTGTACTTTCTACTCCACTACATTTATTTGACAGCTTTAGTTACTTTTCAGATGAAGATTTGACACAATGGATAATATAACAAGCTTTTAAAATACAACACATTGTTAAAGATGATCCAATATTTCAGCAAAAATCAAAGATTAGAGACAAAGAACTTTGTTTTTTCTTCTTTCCTCTCCCATTAATCATCTCACCACCCCTCAGATTTATCTGCTGACCCTTTGGAGGGGCCCGACCCCTAGGTTGGGAACCACTGGACTAAACTAGCTAACTGTATATAAAGTAGTGTAAACTAGCTCCACCTCCAGCAGCTACAACAGTAACATGCTGCTCTAACACTGATGCTTCACTATTAATAATCTAATGATGTCATATATAATAATATATCAGTCAGAGGGACCAAACCACTACTTTTACTGCAATACTTTAACTACATCAAGCTCATAATACTTATGTACTTTTACTGCAATACTTTAACTACATCAAGCTCATAATACTTATGTACTTTTACTGCAATACTTTAACTACATCAAGCTCATAATACTTATGTACTTTTACTGCAATACTTTAACTACATCAAGCTCATAATACTTATGTACTTTTACTGCAATACTTTAACTACATCAAGCTCATAATACTTATGTACTTTTACTGCAATACTTTAACTACATCAAGCTCATAATACTTATGTACTTTTACTGCAATACTTTAACTACATCAAGCTCATAATACTTATGTACTTTTACTGCAATACTTTAACTACATCAAGCTCATAATACTTATGTACTTTTACTGCAATACTTTAACTACATCAAGCTCATAATACTTATGTACTTTTACTGCAATACTTTAACTACATCAAGCTCATAATACTTATGTACTTTTACTGCAATACTTTAACTACATCAAGCTCATAATACTTATGTACTTTTACTGTAGGAGGATTTTTTAAGGAGTATTTTTACTTGTAATGAAGTATTTTTATTTGCTGTATTGGTACTTTTACTGCAGGATGTGAGTACTTCTTCCAGCTCTGCATGTATAATATATAATAAAGATGGAGGTTGGTGTCGTCCAGTGTTGGAGGGTAAAATGATGAAGTGTATGTGTGGTGTAATCAGCTGTTCTACTTCCTTCTTCTTCTTCTTCTTCACTGTAATCCACTTGTTTTTATTTGCCTTTTCGCCTTTTTGTGTACAGTGTTCAGTTACTCTTTAAGGAGTAATATGCTGATGTGTAGATGAAGCTGCTGAGTGTTAAAACTCAGAAACAGCTTCTTCACAGAACAAAAGAAATGAAACCAGGAGGTTAAAACAAGAGAAAACACATCACAGATTCTCAGATTCAGAGCCAGTTTTTTTTTTAATTTCTCTGTGTAACCGAGCAGAATCAAATCCTCTCTGATGCCACAATTATTTGCAATTTATGCTGCGAGGCCTCGCTGGCAGCCTGAGACAAAGAGCAGGAATATATCTCCCTGTTTATACTCTCGCTGCCTTTGAGTCGGTTGGCATTTATTGGCTCCGAGTGAAACTATGAGGAACGTTAGCGCAGCTCGGAGGGAAACTTTTTGTTTTGTGTCTCTGAGAAGCATATTTTGGAGCGTGTTTTACGAGCCCGTCAGGAGGAGATTGATTGTAAAAGCGCCGTCAGCTACGGCACACGAGATTTATTTTTAATGCCAAGGATTCGTTCCTCTCGTCCCGGCGCGTTTTGAGACGACTCAGCAGATTTCTGAGGGCCGCCACTTTGATCGTCACACCTTCCTCTCGGCCTGACAGCTCCGGTTTGGAGCCGCTGTTTGTTTTCTTCTCTGCTGATTTATGATGCTTCATTACAGCTTTGATTTCTCTCCCAGATAATTGGAGGTGAATCTCTTGACAGTTTGAAGGTTTGCGGTGTTTGATTCTCTGGACGGTCGGCGCTCGTTAATAGAAGGCGTCCAAAACCTGCAAGGCATTGTGGGAGAGAGCGGGAAGCAGCGCCCTATTCAGATGCTCAGTAAACCTGTTGACTGCAGTAAGAAGTCATAGTTCAGGTCAACAGTTTAAACTCTGCACACCTGCACAGGTGTTTTCACTCATGATGTCACATCCTGCTCTCCAGAGGATGAACTCTCTGCTCCGAGAACATGAAACCTAAACAGAGCAGCGTGTTGCATCGAGAGGAATTTTGTGGGTAAAGTGAATCTTTAAACATTACAATCGTCCCAATAAGAGTGACGACCCCGAGAACACTTAAATCCTCTTCCTGTTTACGGCTGCTCCACAGTCCCGTTAAATATTCAGAGTGTTTGTGGGGTTTTTACCGCCCGGAGAGGCGAATGAATGATATGAAACTCTTCTGTCATGCTTCGTGCATGTAAACAGTCGCAGCTCAACATCTGCAGCTCCTCCCAATAAAACAGCACATTCCACATTTATGGCAGAACAAAGACAAACATGTAGACGCTCATCCGCCAGCGCAGCCATGCAGGAATCCGTTTCTTCTTCTTCACTGCTGCTGCTGCTGCTGGAGTCATACTGATGACATCACACCTGAACCGCCACAATAAAGCTTCCTGGATAATGAAACCATCATATATGTTTACATGATTTGAACATTTGTTTCAGAGAGATCATGTTTTGTCTGCTGTTTTTCAACTAAAAAAAAAATACTACAATTCCCATGAGCCTCAGCTGCTGTAGCTGTGGAGAAGAAGGCCGTTTGTAGTTTAGTCCGTATTAACAGTCGGTGATGCTGCTGCTGGCGACTGCAGTAAAGCAGAAACAGAAGAAGAAGAAGACGTGATGAGCAGTCAGAGCTGAAACCATGGAGACGTGACATCACAGCTTCCTCTGTCAGTCATACAAACACGTACTGAACGTCTGCCGCCGTGTTTGCGTCCCTGAAGCTTCAGTCACATGTTTCCTGTATGACATCATCAACTTTTCCACCTCATCCCAGCAGAGGAAGTGTTTTATAATTTGAATCATGTTGGATAGAAACACAGCTGGGACGTAAACGAGTTGCTGAACGTGACCCTGAAATTAAAACTGAAACGATTTAATTACATGCGACATGAATTCTAAGCTGTGATTGGGTGTTTCTTGCTGAAATGCACCCTGGGAGTCGTAGTCTCTCCACAGTCTTGTAGCTTTTGAAGCAGATATTTTCTAACAGAGTTGTTCATCTTGTGTCCTGATGACTCAGCCAGGAGATGTTTGGACAGAAAACAGATAAATAACTCTCTGAATGAAATGAAATAAGAGTCGGTGATAAAAAACAAACTGGACTCCAGGAGTCAGAGAGTTACAGAGATTCACGACTAAAACTGTGTGAACGCACAAAACAGAAACATGCGGACAGATTGTTTTCATCAGATTTATAAAACTCTGCGTGCACATGGTTCTGTTTTATAAATTGCATCGCATGTGCACAAGCATTATTTCCACTCCCACTGTTATAGACATAAATGGACGGAGACACGCTCAGCTGTTTGCAGATCAATACGCTGCCTGTCAGTGAGAAGAGCGGCTGGCAACAGTCATCATCAATACACAGCAGGGAGCTGATCAATGATTCATAGAGCTCGTATTAAGAGCTTCAAGGTCATTAGCAGAGAAACGATTCAATCAATGAATCATTGAACTATCAGAAATAATATTGATAGCTGCACCTTTTGCAGATCATCTTTACTTCATGACTGTAACCATGGCGACAAAGATCCATTAACTTTAACGAGGTACTTATTTGAAGCCTAAACTAAACTAAAGCTTTGTCTTTAAGGTAGTTTATGGTTAGCAGGACGTGTTGATGTCTGAACGTGTTGAGATGTTCTGCAGTTTATTTGTAGGAAATAGTGAACAATACGCATCATTAACACGCGTGACCTCCGGTGTCTCCAGGATGACGCCTTCATGCAGATCTTTTTCATTTTTCTTAATTTTCCCTCTTTACACATTTCTTTTATTTCTGTTATTCATCAGATTTTTTCCACAGATTTGGCTTCATGGCAGCAGACTAGAGTAAACAGCCTGTAGTCGCTCCGTTCAGAACGTGTTTGGTTCTCCTCCAACACAAACTGTGGGAGCTGAGCGGGTGAATAAACGCCGAGTATTTGAGTTCAGCTCGTACCTGAATCTGATAAGTGTGACTGTGCGAGTGTTTCTGCAGACTGATATTCAGCGTTAATCATTCACAGCGTTATGAGCAGCGCCTGCTCAGCTCGCTGCACGGCTCATTTCTGCTGCTGCAACGCCTCTGGCAGCCGGCCGGGAGGGAAAACATCCAGAGAACTGCTGTGATAGGAGGAGGAGGAGGAGGAGGAGGGGGGGGGGGGGGGGGGGGTAGGAGAGGAAGAGAGACGGGGGTTGAGTTCTAAAGAATACTTTATTTACATTTAGTTACACTACACTTATTTCATCACAGCAAAAACATTGTTATTCTACGCTACTAAAGCTGAATCTTTCTCCTCACAGTCGTACTTTCATTCAAAGCTTAAAAAACAAACGAACATCATGTTTGACAGAAAGAAGAATGAAAGAAAGGAAGAAAGAAGAATGAAAGAATAAATAAACAGTCTTTTAATAAAAAACAAGACCTTTAAAAATAAATAAAGAAGAAAAATCTTTATTTAATCGTCCCAAAAATGCAACAGATCAGCCGTCGTGACTCCATTTCATGTGCTGAAAATTAGACAATAAAACATGAAAACAAAATGGATTCAAATATGAATCAGCAGTTAAGAACGAGCGCTGTGTCATCATCATCATCATCATCATCATCATCCTCGTCATCCCCTCAGAGCGTCTGCAGACAAACGTCTCCGTACATCCAGTAATAACAGGATTCACTCAGCTGTTGCATCTCCTCAAACGTCTCCTCGCTGCTTTTACATTTAGTCTTTTATCCCGTCAGAGGTCAGAGGTCAGAGGTCAGAGACTCAGTGAGGAAGAACGCCAGAACGTTCTTCACAAGACACATCATAAACACAGAGAAAGCAGCGCAACACTGCACAAAGTGCTGAGAGTGCTAAAGAGCTTTGGGTTGTTTTAAAGGCGGGAAAGCAGTCGTCTTCCTCTTCCTGCCGCCGCAGGAGGAAACCACCGTCCCAGAAACATCGTCCCACAGTTCCCAGCTGGTCTGTCATCAGCATCTACCTTCAGTCGAGTTTAAAGCTTCAGATCACACCGTGTTTCTGTCTGACAAGATGTTTCTGTGTCAGATTAGACGATTATAGAGTCTACCTGACCAATCACAGCTCGCCGTCTTTCATGATCTGCATGATGTCATCAGAGGGAAGTTTCCAGGAACAAGAATGTAAACAAACAATGGCGTCTGAAGCTGGCTGTTCCACCTGGCAGCATCACTCCTGTTGTGCCGGCATGCTGAGGGCTATTTATTTTCATAATTCATGCTGGGTTTTTATGGTTGGCTCAAATTGAAAGTTCACCTTTAATTAATTGATTGATTGATTGATTGATTGATTGGTTGATTGGTTGATTGGTTGATTGCGCCTCACACAGCGAACAGCTGTGACATCACACACAGGTACCACCTGGTTCCTCTGTCCTCCGTGTTCACTCTCGTCTCTCTCTGCGTCTCTAAAACACTTCTCCACAGAAATGAGGAAGCTGACTTAGACCTCAGCAGTGCAGCGTCTTCAGGGCATCCCAGCATGCAGCGGGGCTGACAGGTCACTGCGGTAGATCAGTCATGAGTAAGCAGTTTGTCTGTCAAACCAAACACAGAGTTCCCACGAAGAGACGCAGGAAGAGAGAGAGAAAGAAAAGCTGTTTTATTTAGTTTGAGGGAAGTCTGAAAACTCAGAGAGTCTGTTTCTGCCAGAAACTCGTTTTCTTTTCTGTTTGTGGTTTAAAGGATTTGATCGGAGCACAGAGGTCACTGTGTGTTTTCTGCAGCTCAACTGTTGTGTTTACTGGGCTCAGTGTCAGTCTGAGGACTCACTGCATGTCTCAAGTGGAAATATAGTTTGTCAGTTGCTAAAGCTGTTTTAATAAAGATATATCTATGTATGTCTACAGATGATTTGGTCCAGAGCCTTGGTTTGTGTTTACAGCAAAACCACTTCTGCATTTTTTGCATTTTTGTAGCCATAAAACAACAGCAAAACAAAAGGCCTTTCAGAGTAACCATCTTCCATATTTCAAGGAGTTTCCACTGAAACAGGATGTTGAGCAGTGTGACATCACACGCACATCACACAGACTCTCAGAGTTACAGAGGTGGAAATTAAGATCAGATCAAGCGGGAAGCAGAAGTACTTTAAACCTGCGTTCTCTCTGACGGCCATCAGGGGGCGACTCCGCTGGCTCCAGGAAGAGGAACGCTAACAGAATGCCTGCAGCTCGCTAACATTAGATTTCAGAGGAAAAGCTAGTTTATAGCATGTGCTGAAACGTGTTTCATTAAGATGCAATACATGAATGCAAGGCTGTCATCTGACATTTACTGTCACATGACTAGCAGCGTGTTCAGGTATATGTGTCATGTGACTAGCTGCGTGTTGAGGTATATGTGTCATGTGACCGGCAGCGTGTTCAGGTATATGTGTCATGTGACTAGCAGCGTGTTCAGGTATATGTGTCATGTGACTAGTCGCGTGTTCAGGTATATGTGTCATGTGACTAGCAGCGTGTTCAGGTATATGTGTCATGTGACTAGCAGCGTGTTCAGGTATATGTGTCATGTGACTAGCAGCGTGTTCAGGTATATGTGTCATGTGACTAGTCGCGTGTTCAGGTATATGTGTCATGTGACTAGCAGCGTGTTCAGGTATATGTGTCATGTGACTAGCAGCGTGTTCAGGTATATGTGTCATGTGACTAGCAGCGTGTTCAGGTATATGTGTCATGTGACTAGCAGCGTGTTTAGGTATATGTGTCATGTGACCGGCAGCGTGTTCAGGTATATGTGTCATGTGACTAGCAGCGTGTTCAGGTATATGTGTCATGTGACTGGCAGCGTGTTCAGGTATATGTGTCATGTGACTAGCAGCGTGTTCAGGTATATGTGTCATGTGACTGGCAGCGTGTTCAGGTATATGTGTCATGTGACTAGCAGCGTGTTCAGGTATATGTGTCATGTGACTAGCAGCGTGTTCAGGTATATGTGTCATGTGACCAGCAGCGTGTTCAGGTATATGTGTCATGTGACTAGCAGCGTGTTCAGGTATATGTGTCATGTGACTAGTCGCGTGTTCAGGTATATGTGTCATGTGACTAGCAGCGTGTTCAGGTATATGTGTCATGTGACCAGCAGCGTGTTCAGGTATATGTGTCATGTGACCGGCAGCCTGTTCAGGTATATGTGTCATGTGACCGGCAGCGTGTACAGGTATATGTGTCATGTGACTAGCAGCGTGTTCAGGTATATGTGTCATGTGACCAGCAGCGTGTTCAGGTATATGTGTCATGTGACTAGTCGCGTGTTCAGGTATATGTGTCATGTGACTAGCAGCGTGTTCAGGTATATGTGTCATGTGACCGGCAGCCTGTTCAGGTATATGTGTCATGTGACCGGCAGCGTGTTCAGGTATATGTGTCATGTGACCAGCAGCCTGTTCAGGTATATGTGTCATGTGACCGGCAGCGTGTCCAGGTATATGTGTCATGTGACCAGCAGCCTGTTCAGGTATATGTGTCATGTGACCGGCAGCGTGTCCAGGTATATGTGTCATGTGACCGGCAGCGTGTTCAGGTATATGTGTCATGTGACCGGCAGCGTGTGTCATGTGACCGGCAGCGTGTTCAGGTATATGTGTCATGTGACCGGCAGCGTGTGTCATGTGACTAGCAGCGTGTTCAGGTATATGTGTCATGTGACCAGCAGCGTGCTCAGGTATATGTGTCATGTGACTAGCAGCGTGTTCAGGTATATGTGTCATGTGACCAGCAGCGTGCTCAGGTATATGTGTCATGTGACCAGCAGCGTGTTCAGGTATATGTGTCATGTGACCAGCAGCGTGCTCAGGTATATGTGTCATGTGACCGGCAGCGTGTTCAGGTATATGTGTCATGTGACCAGCAGCGTGCTCAGGTATATGTGTCATGTGACCGGCAGCGTGTTCAGGTATATGTGTCATGTGACTAGCAGCGTGTTCAGGTATATGTGTCATGTGACTAGCCGCGTGTTCAGTTATGGTCTGGAGGTGGACTTGTTGCCGTGTGACGGGTAGTTGGTGGTTTCAGTGGGCAGACTGGTCCACTACATGTTATCCTGGTGCAGAGCTGGAGGTGGAACACTGACCCTCCAGGCTGTGAGGCCAATATAACATAGTGGTCTAACTGTGTAATTACAACTTCCTGTTCGTCATGTCATGCACACTGGCCCAAAGAAGCATTCCCCCCCCCCCCCCCACACACACACAATCATTGGAAAGGAGCAGCTGTGATTAATGTTTTATTTGATCCGTTCGTTCCAACACTTTGAAAGTCTAACAGAGTTCCAGCAGGAAGGGCTCGACTGAGCAGCTCTATGGAAGCGTGATAAAACATCTGGTTCTTTGATAAAAAGTCGAAGCTACAAGCCTGTGAACATAAAAACTGAAGGAGAGAAGTCAACTACGACTCCCATGGTGCATTTCAGGAAAACACATCCGATCAACGTTCACACTCTGTTGTGTTCTTCTAGAAGTAAAGATCAGTCGTCTGATTCTGGAGAGTTTGAAGAGACAGAGTGTGAATAACTGAAGCGACGTCTCCGTCCTCCGCAGGTCGGACCGGCGTGTTGTTCTTCTTCTGTGGTTTCAGACTGAGTGAAGGCTGAACTCGGCTCTCATGTCAGCTGCTCTTCACACATAATAACACGTAACGAGAGCGAGCTGCGGAAGGAAAACCACGTAACCGTACTCCTGCTTTTCTTCTGCTGATTCCTCCCAACGTGAAGCTCTCGTGGCGTTCGACGTGTTGAGTCTTTAAACACGTCGAGTTTCATCTTATCTGCAGCCTTCTAGAGATACTTCCTGTTGATCCCAGAGTGGTTTAGATTCAGGACTTTCTGGACAATAGTGTCACTATATGTTTGACCTGATGAAGACGTGTCTCCCCAGCTGCCATTTATGATATTTTTTCTTCATTCTAACAATACAAAACTATTAAACAACACATTGAAAAGCATTATTTCAGACTACAGAGAGGATGATGATGGTGTGATTGACTCATTGATGAAGATTGTTCGGCAGTGAGCTGTCTGTCTGCTGGTTGTTTGGGGTCAATGAGAGGAGGAATCGTCTGGTTTCGGCTCCCTGATAATGAGCTGTGGGAGGCTGCAGGGAGGAGGAGGAGGAGGAGGAGGCCCAGCTCCTCCTCCTCCTCCTCCTCCTCCCCCCAGCTGACTCAGCAGGTCTCCTCCTGAATCAAATAAAACACAACAAATTAAATAATCAAACATTAATGTGCAGCTCAGTAAAATCATGACATTATGTGTAAAAGACCTGATCAGAGAAAACATTTGAAATGTGTTTCTGTGGTCTTTCAGTCATTCTGGCAGACGGATTTACAGTTTCCAGTTTTCGATGCCAAACTGACAAATGAACAGAAACAACAGTCTTAAGTGGATGGTTTGAGCTCTGAAGTCTCCTGCTGGACGCGTCGTCTGAGCTGCAGGACGTTTGTGAAACTCTTGGCGCTTTTCAAAGCTTGCAAGTGCACAGTGGTTAACCGAACAAGCCCGGACATTCAGACGTTCTGGATGTGAGGTTTTTCTCCAGAAGTGGTAATCTGGACTTGGCAGTCTGTCTGACTTTGTGTTGTATTTTTATGTTGTTGTTTTGCTTCTGTTTTTTTTGTACTGACGTTAATAGTTAAAGCAGCAGCAGTAAACACAGTGAGACAGGAGCGGCAGCAGCTGTGGTAGAAGTCTGGTTGTAATAGTGGAATAAAAAAAATATGATTTGGAAGTGAGTAAGTATTTACTGAGGTTAGCGGCAGAGAAACAGTTTGGCGACTGGACTCACTGACATGAATCTTCATCAAGCGTATGAACATATAGCTGAGCCAGCAGCTTGAAATATTAGCAACATGCTAACTATTATTATTATTATTATTATTATTATTATTCACTGTGATGTTCGACATGTTTGTTTGAATCTCTGGAAGCATCTTTTCCACTAAACAAAACTTTAAAGGGGACATATCATGATATTCTGTTATTAATATTCAGTTCTGATATCGGATGTTAAACACGGTCAAAGCTTGAGGCGAACGTATGTAGAAATGCTGCCTGCAAGTCAAAACTCAGGGCGTCAACCTGCTCTGAACGCTTCGTTCGCAATGTCGGCTTACTGCACATGCTCATAAACAGTCTGTTCTGTAGCCTGGGTTGCTAAGATGGTTGCTAAGGTGGTTGCTAAGGTGGTTGCTAGGTGGTTGCTAAGGTGTTTCCATGTGTTGTTCATGTTTTCCACTTGAGAAGTTGACATTTGGAGTAAAGAAGGAGAAGAAGAAGTGAAATCCTGCTACTATAGTTTGTTTACGTAGCCTCCGGAGCCGGAGGAAGCTTCCTGAAGCTGACCAATCAGAACAGAGTGGGCTCATCAGGAGGCGGGGCCTTAAAGAGACAGGAGCTAAAACGGCCTGTTTCAGACAGAGGCTGAACTGAGGGGCTGCATAAAGGACCAGTAGAAGATCAATAAGGGGTTTTTTATTCTAGTAGAGCCCCAGAATATAAATATAGAGGCTGGAAATGTGCAGAATATGTCTTTTAAATGCTATTTTCTGAACATGTTCTATGAGTATTTCTGTTAATGCAGCAGAGTTAATGGACATTATTCTTCTTTTTATGAAATGCTAGGTACAAACAGCTAGCAATATGATCATATATTCATTACCGTCTGATCATTTCTACACTGACTGAACTGCTGTTGTGTGTTTGGGATGAATAACCGTGTGACCATGATGGATGCTGCACGCCTCTTTTAAAACACTTGTATTGCTACGTATTAGCAGTTGTTAGCATGAATTTCAGTTCAATGTTATTGTTCCAGAAACATCTGTGGAAACTCTTTTTGTAAAGAATGCATGTGAACTTTTTGTCTATGATTTAAGAATTCGAGGGTCGAGTAACTGACACATAAATCATATATTAGATGAAGTATTCCTTCAAGAGACTGGATGTTGTTAGTAATCCCTCCTGTTTTAATCTGCCCGCTGAGAGCCAAATCTAACACTGGATCCCAGATCAGATGTGGAGATGTGGAGGAATTCTGTCGTTTTAATATCCATCTTTTCTAAGCGCTCTGTGCCAATTTGGAAACGCACAACAGCCTGCTGGCACTCGGCCGACAGCTTGAGTCAATCTGTTAAAGTCAACAGAGAAAACTAGATGGTGCTTACAATAAACACTGATAAGATAAACCCCCCCGAGGAAAATTCCTCTGTTTCATTTCTGAGGCGTGTACAGTTGAAAACAGCACAGACTCACATTCCTCTGCTGCTCTACAGACTCCATTAACTCCGTGTTAACCTTGAACATGGCTGCCACCTTCGCTGCAGGCTGACCTCTGACCTCTGTGAAGGAGGAAGAACCATCCACCTGCGAGACAGAGAGAGAGACGTTTTCCATGTTTTCCAGGTGTCAGTAGATCCACGTTTTTATGTTTCTATGTGAACTTTATATCAAAAAAAATATGGAAACTGTTCTGTCTGTAAGACTCACGTCACTGTAGCGTCTCTACGGGGACGCCTGAGGGTCCGACATCGTCTCCATGGGGACGCCTGAGGGTCCGACATCGTCTCTACGGACACCTGAGGGTCCGACATCGTCTCTACGGGGACGCCTGAGGGTCCGACATCGTCTCCATGGGGACGCCTGAGGGTCCGACATCGTCTCTACGGGGACACCTGAGGGTCCGACATCGTCTCTACGGACGCCTGAGGGTCCGACAGCGTCTCTACGGACGCCTGAGGGTCCGACATCGTCTCTACGGACGCCTGAGGGTCCGACATCGTCTCCATGGGGACGCCTGAGGGTCCGACATCGTCTCTACGGGGACACCTGAGGGTCCGTTGTCGTCTCTACGGGGACACTTGAGGGTCCGACATCGTCTCTACGGGGACACTTGAGGGTCCGATATCACGTCTACGGGGACACCTGAGGGTCCGTTGTCGTGTCTACGGGGACGCCTGAGGGTCCGACATCGTCTCCATGGGGACGCCTGAGGGTCCGACATCGTCTCTACGGACACCTGAGGGTCCAACATCGTCTCTACGGGGACACTTGAGGGTCCGACATCGTCTCTACGGGGACACTTGAGGGTCCGATATCACGTCTACGGGGACACTTGAGGGTCCGATATCACGTCTACGGGGACACCTGAGGGTCCGTTACCGTCTCTACGGGGACACTTGAGGGTCCGATATCACGTCTACGGGGACACCTGAGGGTCCGATATCACGTCTACGGGGACACCTGAGGGTCCGTTGTCGTGTCTACGGGGACGCCTGAGGGTCCGTTGTCGTGTCTACGGGGACACTTGAGGGTCCGATATCACGTCTACGGGGACACCTGAGGGTCCGTTACCGTCTCTACGGGGACACTTGAGGGTCCGATATCACGTCTACGGGGACACTTGAGGGTCCGATATCACGTCTACGGGGACACCTGAGGGTCCGTTACCGTCTCTACGGGGACACTTGAGGGTCCGATATCACGTCTACGGGGACACCTGAGGGTCCGATATCACGTCTACGGGGACACCTGAGGGTCCGATATCACGTCTACGGGGACGCCTGAGGGTCCGTTACCGTCTCTACGGGGACACTTGAGGGTCCGTTGTCGTGTCTACGGGGACACTTGAGGGTCCGACGTCGTCTCTGTTCTCTGGTGGAGGTTGTGGACATCTTGGAGCTCTTTCTGTCTCTATGTGGACTCTTCATCGTTGGACGCTTTGGTGTGGTTATTGTTCTACGTGGACGTTCAGCCTCTGACCTTCACTGTTGGACAGAAACGTCTGCGTCTAATGTGTTTTATTTCATAATTTAATATGAGAATAAAACCTCCGTCTCATTTTCAATGAAAGTTAACAAACATTTAAACAAAAAACAAATAAATAAATACATAATAATAATGATCAACACAGTGACGTCATCACAGACACCCACCGCTGTCATCTGTACGAAGAATCAACGAGAAATAAAATAAATGAACAGAATAAATAACATTATATCAAACTACTGAGTCGACTTATAAACTACAATATAAACAACCAGTAGATGAAATGTAATGAGCGAGTTCAGCAGATTCTTCCAGTCTCATGATGTCTTTAGATTGTGGACACAATGAGAAGTTGCTGAGTGAATATGATGATCTGAATGCAACTAAAAGCTGCTTTAAGTATAAATACATTTGAAAACGTCTCCTGGAGTGAAGCAGTCGCACATCAAACAACGAAGCTTTAAGGATAAATGTTGGTTCGTAATTCAAGATATTATTTTTCCTGCAAACTGCTTCAACAAAATAAGAGACGTTGCCTTTATATATATATATATATATATATAAATATAACGACCTGCACGGCACCGCGAGGTAAACATCCTGCATTACAAGCAATAAACATGTTCTGTAACAGTGTTTGAATATCAGCTGTTCAGGTTTGTTTTTAGGAGCTGAACTCATGTTGGATCTGTAAAGATTCTCCAGCTGTCAGATAAACTCGGTGCAGGAAGAAAGTTTTCAGCAGAGATTCAGGTTCTTTCCAACAAAGACAGAAACACTCGCAGATAAATGGAAACAGAGAACATGAATCTGTGTTTGTCCATGCATGTATGCATGTATGCATGCGTGTGCGTGTGTGTGTGTGTGTCCACATGCGTGCAGGGGTGAGGTGGCCAGAGTTCACATGTTGAGTTTACACAGGGAGGGGGCCACACACTCCTCCCCCCTCTAAGTCAATGGTTAAAGTCCTGAGATCAGAGCAGAGTCATTCAGCAGAGGAGCGTCCTCGCCGTGTTTGCTCGCGCCGATACCCGGGGCAGATAGGGGCCCACGAGGTCAAGGGGGGGGGGGGGGGCGGGGGTGGGGGAGGGGGGGTGGGGCAGGAGAGCAGAGTCCAGCCGTTCTGTCCCCGCGGTCTGGGCGGGGCCTACAATGACCTGTTTGGCAGGTGAAAGCGGTTCGTTGTTAGCCGGTTAGCGCTGGCTGAGCTCATCCACCTGCAGAGTTACACCCAGTCCTCCCTGCCAGACAGAACAGCCTTCAAATCAGAGGTAACATTCATCTAGTCTAATCTAGGCTGCGGACGCACAGCTCCAATGTTGGAAAATGAAGGTTACAGATGCCAAAACACATGAACCCTTTGAACAGCAGGCTGTTTCCTGCATTTACAGGCTTTATACAGAGTCGCTGTATGTGTCTCTCAGGCTGCCAGATACTGTTTTATTTCATGTGATCGTCGTCATGTGAGTCGTTCTGTACATGCTTACAAGGTACATTTGAATTTAGTGGTTCTTTGTTTTTTATTTCAACAGTTTTATTAATAGAAAGACTCAAAAAAAACAAGAATACACTCGATCAGAACATTTGGAAGCTGATCAACAACATAAAGATGAACTTCCTCCACTCAGTAACATCATATGTATCATATATACATCATAATATATATAATAATATATATATATAACATCAAGTTCCTGCACACACACACGTATTAATACACCTTCAAAAAAACAAGAAAAACAAGACAAAAACAAACAGACAAACAAAGAACTGTGGCTCAGATATTTGTGGACCATTTGAAGCTCAACGTACTGTGAACGTCTCTGGTTTTAACAGCGATATAACATCTGTGAGCCGTGACGAAGAGGAGGAGGAGGAGGAGGAGGAGGGAGGTCAGGAGCAGCCAGAGAGGTGAAGGCTGTGACGCCGGACTGTAATGGAAGCAGTTTAGAAGGACGGAGCAGATCGTCAGGGGTTCCAGCGATATAAGAACCACGTTGATGGGACGTTCTGATCACTCTGATTGATCTGCTGATATTAATTGTGCTGTATCGGCCCAGAAATGATCAATACGCTGCGTTTGCTTGTCAACACTTCCTGTTCACACAGTAAAAACTTTTACTGGAGAGAAAAAAAAAATCAGAAATCTGATGATTCTTGAATGAAGATGTGAAGTTATGAGGAGAAACTTTTTTCTCGGATTACCGACGCTGATCCCTGAACACATCGTCACATCGGAGGTTCGTTACTGTCTGATGTGTGGCGTTCAGGTTAACGGAGACAGCAGGAACATGTCGTCAGCTTTTACACTGAATAAATAAAGTTATACACTAACTGAACATTGCAAATATATATTTTTATTATGAGTCTGCAGAAGAAGACGTCTTAAACTGAACAGAAGATCATTTTTATAACTGAATGGAGACGTTTCTCAGTAAAAACCAAAGTTCTGATATTAAGACTATAAAGAAAAAAATGTTTCACTGAAGGAGTTTAAGGTTTGTTTGTTAGAAAGGAAATTAATCCCCAAACTCAGCTTCATCCAATCAAGTCTGAACACACACACA
The DNA here is from genome assembly GCF_910596095.1 of Thunnus maccoyii. Lineage (NCBI taxonomy): Eukaryota > Metazoa > Chordata > Actinopteri > Scombriformes > Scombridae > Thunnus > Thunnus maccoyii. Next base: position 39,847,308 of record NC_056533.1, on the reverse strand, counting down.
CACACACACACACACACACACACACACACACACACACTTGGGGAAATGCTTTAAAACAGTTTTTGGGTGAAATCCAAGCTGGGATTGGTGCTGACAGCGTTTGATAATTCACCCAGCGCTCTGACTTACAGGCTCACTTTGTAATGTTTTCACTCAGTCCCAAACCTGCTGCGCTCGTTAGTCTTTTAACACTCTCTCTGTCTCTGTCCCCGCCGCGTCTCCGCCTCGTCCTCCTCCGTCCACGTCGAGAGTTAAACGGCGAGAGGAGACGCGCCCGCTGAGCTGCACTTAATACATGTGTGTGTGTGTGTGTGTGTGTGTGTGTGTGCGCGCGCTGCTCTCGCTGTGATTGATGGCATTGTTTAAAGCCAGGGAGGCTTTGGAAAGCTTTGCTATTGTTTCAGCTCTTGGCGAGGAGGGTTCTTTAGAAAAACAAAACGAGAGGAGCAGGAGGAGGAGGAGGAGGAGGAGGAGGAGGAGGAAGAGGAGGAGGAGGACGAGCGAATAAAAAGAATTAGAAAACAAAACAAGAGTTGTCTTCACACTCGTCACACTCGCTGCTTTAAAAGCGTCCGGAGCCCCTGGTGATGGTGAATCTGATAGTTGCCTGTTGGGATTCCTCCGCAGCGCCATCCAAATCCCCCCCCCCCCCCCTCCTCCTCCTCCTCACACCCCCCACCGCCAACCAAACCACAGCTATCCGTGCCCACCCCACCCGGCCGGCCCCTGGGAAAGACGGGAGAACGAAGGGACAGAGCAGGAAAAATAAAACACACACCAGGAATGTACCAACACACAAACATGGCGTCGGCCCAGGCCTCTGCTCTGCTCCTCTGTTATTCTTACAAGATGTTTGGGGCTCGGCTCTGGTCACCCGGCCCGACACAAACCACAGAATTTGTGATATTTCTCCGGGTCCCCCCCCTGCCCCCACCCCCCGCCCCCCCCCGCTGTGGAGCCGCTGGGAATGTTTTGTGAAAACACAGCGCCGCAGGGCTCGGCAGGTGGTCCGCTACATAAAGCATGGCGAGCATGGCTATGAGGCCGGCTGGCCCCCGGGGGCCCCTGGGGGCCTCATCAGCACCGACCAGCGCTACGCCCCCGAGAGGGAAGAGGCATGTTGTTGCAGTCCGGTCCTGTCCACGCTGATGGATGGGAGAACATTTTCTTTCTGTTCCACATCAGGAAACAGGAAACAAAGTTATTAAGCACAACTTCGCTCATGATAAATGCTTAAAGTACATTTGAAAATATTTAGTAATTATATCTCATGCTTATACAAATGAATTCAGAACTGAGTCATGTGTAATTTCCAGAAAATGAGTCTTTTACCTTTAATTCTCCCAGAACGAAGGAGAGCGTCTGCCAACTTCTCCTATACGCTGCAGCGCAGGAAGTATGAAAATACTATCAAGTAAAATATTACTGAAGTAAAAGTACAGAAGTACTCGTTATGCAAAACGGCCCCAAACTTCATCTAATATCAGTTATTTATCGATTCGTTGATCGTTTAGTCAAAAAATCGTGAAAAAACAGTCGTCAGTCAAAGTATTTAGTTACTTTCCATCACTGCTGGACACATCAGCTGATATCCACCTGAAACACACATTTTTTTATGAATTCTGGACTCTGATCAGTAGCTTCTGTCTCCTGAGACAAACATACGTGTGCAGGTGTAAACACAGAGACGTTAATACCGGTGTCAGTGTGAGTAATATGATCACATGAGCCGAGTTTCAGTGAAGAAATATGAAACCAGACTGAAATGATTCAGAGTGACGACGATTATTGAAAAGATCAACAACTCATTTGGCTGCTGTCCCCCAAAAGGACGGAGGAGGTTTGGATACGCTGTGTGTGTGTGTGTGTGTGTGTGTGTGTGTGTGTGTGTGTGTGTGTGCAGACGATCTAATGGGAGACAGGTGAATAATTGGTGGATTAAGACACCGCCCTCAGTCTGGATTGGCTGGGTGTGGAGGGAATAAAGTTAAGTGTGATTACCTCGTCATTACACACATAAATACCCTCCGCAGTGTGTTTAAGCTTATCCACAGTCGTGCTGCATTATGACTGATTCCTCTTGAGTCCCCGCGTCAGACTGTCAAGACAGTCGTACGGCGGTCGCTAGGCAACGGAATAACAAGCAGGTTTTGTTAACCGCGGCGAAGAAACAACTGCATCCATCAGCTCTGAGAGTCAGATTTACTTTTGAGAAAAGAATAAAACTCTGCAGACGTTCTGACAAATATGAAGAGTTCACTACAGATCCTCTACAGGTGAGCCGGTTACCTGGTTACAGTCCACATAATGACACATCATGACATCATACCAAGTGAAACAAATAAACACACAACACACAGTGCAAAAACAAATCACCCTTCACCACAACTTTTATGTGCTCAGAAAACAAACAGTCATCGACCCTCCGAGCTTCACCCGCCTTAGTTACTGTCGCTATGCCTGTCAGTCTTTCCATCCGCCCACAAACCGAGGAAACTGCAGAAGAAGGAAGGGTCATGACGTCACACCCCGGCGTCCTGAGGATCCGCTCGGTTGCAGCTCTATTGAAGCCTGCGGGAGATGAACGGAGAAGTGAACAGTGAAAACCCAACATATCTACGTCGTCTGACCTTTGATGAAAGAAAAAGCCTCGACCACATGAAACAACACGACTTCAAGAGAACACTGACTGATTTTTCCAAATGTGCACAGTCGTTTATTTGGTCTCCAGATAGTATCCGAAGATGATTATAGGCAGACTTTACAGGGCTCCTGGTGAGTCAAATGAAAATGCTCACCATGGCAAATAAAAAATAAATAAATAGATAAATATTGTTGACAAAATCTGTATTCTTGATTTCTTCTCTCTTCCTTTTATTTCAACCCGAGGCTGCTTTATGATGATGGACAGATGCTGCGTCTCAAATCGCTTCACTTCTGTTCTTAACATTTTGAGTGCATAAGTGCGTTCACACTGAGACGTATGGGAAAATGCACTGTGAGTACTCGGATGGTGCACTGAAAACGGTCAAAGAGTTGAGTGTGGAACTATGGACACTTCTCGCTCTCAATGGCTGCCATCTTGGCTACGTAGCGGAAGAGGAGGGACCACTTTTCAAACTGGAAACGGCAGCCGGGTACGCTGTAACTACGGTGAACATCACCACATTATACAGATGTAAGTTATACATGTGTTTTTTTAGCACTAAGCACCACTATACTGTTGTTGGATATAAGCCATCAGGATGTTTTTTGGGTTAATTTAGCAGTCTGTAATGATCTGGTAGCGCAAACGTTAATGCGAATGCTAACGCTAGCTAATGCTAATTTGCGATCATCATTTCCAGTTAGTGCACAACGGCTGTATTTGATTTGAGACGACACTACTCTGACGAAATTCGCGCACTACGCCAGTAACATATAGTGTACACAGTGTACTGCATGAAAGTGTACTAACAGAAGTACGTGATTGGAGACACAGCTTGAGATAACAACAGCTAATGTTATAGTAACATCACATATTCTCTGATTATTAACTGTTGATGGTAGGCTAGAAACTAACCCTTAGCTGTTAGCATTAGCCATTTCATAGCTATCAAAAACTTTTAGTAACAAACTTAATAACACATCGTAATTATGAATGAAGCAACCTGTGCCGTGATGACATCAACACCTGAGCTGTGATCATTTAACTGGTCAGTTAGATTCTTTACGTTAACTCACGAGTTTAATCACTGACGTTAAACGGTAAGTTTTACCTTGTGAGTTAGTTAATTTACATTAACTGGTGAGTTTGTTCATTACTCAAGAGTTCCAGATTCCAGGCTAACATCATCATCCTCGCCAGCTGAAGGTCCAGATAGAAGACGTTGCTGTCGTAGGGAAGCTAGTTAGCCAGCGTATTATCGCTAGAGCTAACTGTAAATAAAATAAAGATCAGGACAGTTTAAATTCTGATACAGTATCATTTAGGACCAGCTTCTACACAGAGGATGTTCTGGCTTTCATTAAAGTGACCTGTAACCCCACAAAATAATCTTGTTAGCTAATATGCTATGCTAACTCTTGTCCTTGGAAGTAACACTAGGTTGTTGTAGTGAGTAGTGAGATGGAAACGCTAACGTTAGCAACTACTAAAAACATGCCATCATTTTTGTAATTTAGTCACAATTAACCTTAAAATGTTTTTATTCCTGAACATAAGGGCATTTATTTATTTATTTATTTATTTTCACTGAAATCACGATAAATCTGGCTTTTAAAGAGTCTTTTGCTGCTGATGAGTAGTTGAAAAGTTGATGTATGTTTGACAGCTTTTTCCTTGTGTCCCTTCATGCCAGACGCTGCTGAGCAAACTTATCGAATATTGTTGATCATGAGCCAAGATTTTAGGCACAGCACTGATTGTATTAACTTCCAGAGACTGTAATGTCATTATTGTGTCAGTTAAACATAAACTGTACCCTACACAGGCAGCAACAGACGGATGGATGTTCACTACATCCAACCACAAACAGACGAATGCTGTCAGGTCCGAGCACAAACTGACACTCAGAGCTGAAATATGTCTCAGGATTGCTCCTCTTCTTCTGCGTAAACACGCACAACTGTACTCATCACACTCAGTTCCTCTCTGGACTTCCTTTTGTTTCAGCGGCCAAACCCCGGGAAGTAAACTCTTAAGTCCTCGTGTCTTGAAGTGGAGAAGAAGAACAACAGTTGAGTCTGGAGCCAACGAGACAGATGGGATCTGGAAACGAGGAATTTCTGTTTCATCCCTGTTTTCACCCAGAAAGCAGTGCATAAATAAATACGAACAACAACACAGCAAAGACAGAAATGTGAGTTTTATGAAACCTGTCAGCGGACTGAAACTGGCTGAGCGACGAAACCCAAAAACATCCAGATGGAGCTTTAAGTCCGACGAATTAACGCCTCAGTTAGCCTTCCTGTGAGCCATAAAACCACTTTATATAACTTACTTAACTTAAAACCATGCTGGGTCCTGAGTGTGGCATTTTGGATGATCAAACATACATCTCTTCCTGTCTGTCTCCATATTGCTCTGATAGTTTCTACGACCCACAAACAGTGAAGCACAGTTTTATATAACCGGTGTGGTTGCTACTCGCACAAAGTCACATTTGATTGGATGAACTTTTATAAACGCCCCTGAGTGCAGGATGCGTCAAACATTTGAAACTGTTTTACAGGAACAGGAAGAAGAACTAGAAGCTAACACTAAGCTAACAAAACTTAGAGGGTAACTTAATTCATAGCTTTATCTCAAAATGTACGAATAGAGACACATGCTTATCAAAAACTAAAGGAGAATTATATCATTAACTAAAGGAACACTGACATTTTGGAAAGGCCTTGGCTGAGATAAATACAGGACATGTTTAGCTTAGTTTAGCACAAAGCCTAGCTCTTTGAAAAGAGAAGAAATCAGCTTCCAACAACCCCAAGCTTGTCTGATTACTGTTGTATCTTGTTAGCTTATAAGCTAGCAACCAATCCAGAAGCTAGCTCTAAGCTAACAGAGGATAATACATAGCTTTATTTCAAAATTTACAAATTGTCATCGCTGAAGACATATTTAGCTTGTTACCTAAAGGATCGCTGATGTTTTGGAAAGTCCTTGGCATCCAATACAGAGATAAATCCATGGTGTGTTTAGCCTAGCTTAGCACAAAGACTGGAAGCAGGAGGAAACTGTTAGCTTAGCTTCATGGAAAGAGAAAAAAATCCACTTTCAAACAACTTCAAAGATGTGTGATTCACATGTTGTAACAAGCTAATCATTAATCCATCCAAGACCTATTAGATACATGAAAAATCCTCCTGCAGTAAAAGTACATAAGTATTATGAGCTTGATGTAGTTAAAGTATTGCAGTAAAAGTACATAAGTATTATGAGCTTGATGTAGTTAAAGTATTGCAGTAAAAGTACATAAGTATTATGAGCTTGATGTAGTTAAAGTATTGCAGTAAAAGTACATAAGTATTATGAGCTTGATGTAGTTAAAGTATTGCAGTAAAAGTACATAAGTATTATGAGCTTGATGTAGTTAAAGTATTGCAGTAAAAGTACATAAGTATTATGAGCTTGATGTAGTTAAAGTATTGCAGTAAAAGTACATAAGTATTATGAGCTTGATGTAGTTAAAGTATTGCAGTAAAAATAGTGGTTTGGTCCCTCTGACTGATATATTATTATATATGACATCATTAGATTATTAATAGTGAAGCATCAGTGTTAGAGCAGCATGTTACTGTTGTAGCTGCTGGAGGTGGAGCTAGTTTACACTACTTTATATACAGTTAGCTAGTTTAGTCCAGTGGTTCCCAACCTAGGGGTCGGGCCCCTCCAAAGGGTCAGCAGATAAATCTGAGGGGTGGTGAGATGATTAATGGGAGAGGAAAGAAGAAAAAACAAAGTTCTGATACACAAATCTGTTTTCAGTTTTTGGACTTTTTCTCTAATCTTTGATTTTTGCTGAAATATTGGATCATTTGAACATTTATTGAAATGAAAGCATGTGAGAAGTTTAGAGGGAAAAATCACTATTTGGTGGAGCTGTTAACAACTCATAGACATGTGAAATGTGACCCCGACTACACACTGCTTTTTGTAAGACGTCAAAAGACAAAAAGGTTGGAAACCACTGGTTTCATCTTTAACAATGTGTTGTATTTTAAAAGCTTGTTATATTATCCATTGTGTCAAATCTTCATCTGAAAAGTAACTAAAGCTGTCAAATAAATGTAGTGGAGTAGAAAGTACAATATTTCCCTCTGAAATGTAGAAAGTAGCATCACATGGAAATACTCAAGTAAAGTACAAATACCTCTAAACTGTACTTGAGTAAATGTAGTGAGTTACTGGACTTCTGCGAGCAGATTTCTCTGCTTCTAGTCTGAAACCTCATCTGAAATATCTGACTCTGGGGACAAAAGAGAAGCAGAGGATTTCCAAAAATGTTGGAATGTTTCTTTGAATGTTGTAAAGTGTTTAGTTAGCGCTGCAGAGTCCTCTCTGTGTCTCTGGCTGGTTGCCACTGTGGTGTCACTGTGATAATGTTTAGTTAACCACACATACTACACCACAGCTTCATTCATCACCCCCCCCCCCCCCCCCCCACACACACACACACACACACACACATACTCTTCTGTGAGACATGATGGGACAGGATCTGATGTGAGCTCTTCACTGACAGACTCACCTTTCAACACACTGTGTTTACAATAATAGACATTAATACGATACCTGCGTGTGTCACCTTCAGGTACAACACTGCTGCTCTGAGTCAGGCTGTGACGGTTTGATTAATCCACTTATTTTACATCTGTTGAAGATCATTTCTGGAATAAAATCTTAGATTAAACACGTCTGTCTTTTTCTTTAGTCGTCCATTTCACAGAGAAGATTTGTCATCATTTCAACAAATGTGTCAGTTTCTGCACTGAATAAAAGTCACTGTTCTCCCCCAAATAACAGCAAAATCTGAGTAACTTCTCCAGGTTTAGAACATTCGTGCCCCCCCTTTACACCTTGTTTTTCTTTGTAATACTACTAAACTGCATTCCTAAATATTAGGTATTATATTTGAGGTAATATTGTGCAGAGAGCCCAGTATTTATATTTATATTTATATTTGTATTTGAATAAAAGTGGAAAGAGGCTTAAAAATCCTGTTTTGTTTTTATTACGCTTTTAATTTTAGAAAATTAAAGTGTTACAATAAGTGTTCATGAATAAACTACCTTATGAAGGACGACGTCCCCACACCGGGTCTCTAACTGGAGTCTCAGATCATAGACGACTGCACTGACAGACCTCTACCTGTTTAAACACCCATAACACACAGACAGCACAGCCTGGAACATGTAGAAGAACTTCAAAGGTGATTCTTGCTTTGCACTTTTCATTTATTGCCTATTTTTTACAACTAGCTTTGTGGAAAGGAGAAGAGGAACAACAGGTTATGGAGAGTCTCTTTGGGAGCACTTTATCTCTGGGGAACACCCCCCCCGACTCCAGGACTGATGTCCAATTAGGAAATGTGCGACATGTAGCAGGTGGATGTGACGTCACAGCGGAGCAGAGGAGAGACGCTGAGATAGCGATGTAACCGACCTGCCCTGTTAGTTGATGGCCAGTTTAGCCGCCCTAATGTTACGTTCAGCAGGGCTGTTTGCTCGGTCTTACCGTTCATACTGTAATTAGCATCCTGATGACTTTTAGCGGTTTATTCTGAGTTAGATTGGTGGCAAAATGGCTGCAAACACACAAATAAGAACCAATATTAACACCAAACAATCAGCTGTTGTTAACAAACCTTTATTAACGTGCAACACAATAAAAACTGCTAATTTAGGTTTAATTTCCATTTATCTGATGTGACTGCAGGGCTAGCACTGGAATAATCCATAAATGCTCAATTTTCACCATATTAGCCCCAGTGATATTTTTAGCCAGCTAACATCAGCTAGTTAGCTAATGGTTATAGCTGCTAGCTTAGCCACAATAACATGTTTGCTTTGTTCCCTGTTTGCTGATTTTAAAACACTGTTATGTTATCTTGGTTTGCTAGTTTTGTGCTTTCTCCTCTAGCAGGTGTGTCCAGCTTGGTGCCCACGCCTGCTATTATTAATATTAGTCATATTACTATTATTATTATTGTTACTTCTTTCTCTCTCAACCCAACTGGTCAAAACAGATGGCGTCCACCTAGAGTCCGGTTCTGCTTGAGGTTTCTTCCTGTTAAAGGGGAGTTTTTCCTGCTGCTGATGGAGGATTGTTGTGTCTCTGTAGATGAAAGCGTTCGGTCCAGATGCTCCATGTGTCGGGATTCTGTGCTGTATAAATACAACTGACTTGACCAGCAGCTCTGTTGCACCACTGGCTGATATTTGCAAAGAACCGAGTGAAGATCTGGAGTAAGTTGAACTGTGACCCCCCGCAGTGTGACGCCGACACTTCGTATAAACTGACGTGAGGGTGGGGGCGGCAGCGGCTGGAGGATCAATGTGGATCAATGTGGATCAATGTGGATCAGTCCCAGACAGATAATGAGGGGAGTCGGTCGATCAGTGTTAACACCGATGTTCAAGCTCCTCACCGCACTTCAAAACACAAACACACACACATTCCTCACATAACTGACTGACAGGGACTCTGTGTGTGTGTGTGTGTAGGTGTGTGTGTGTGTGTGTGTGTGTGTGTGTGTAGGTGTGTGTGTGTGTGTGTGTGTGTGTGTGTAGGTGTGTGTGTGTGTGTGTGTGTGTGTCATTCTCTAAGTATTACCTGGTTGTACCTGAGGTGGGCGGGGCCGACGGACAGAGGTGTAAACACACCTTGCCGCACCACGTTTACATTCCTCACATAGATAACATCGATAGTCACACACACACACACACACACATACACACGCACGCACACGCGCACACACACTTACACACGCACGTGCGCACACGCACACACACACACACACACAGTACAGTAATAACTCGTCTTACAAACAGTTATTATCTGGCTCCCGGCCACAGACAGACACTTTGTAAGTCTTTTCATACAGAACACTTTACTCACATGGTTTACTCCCCCCCCCCCCCCCCCCCCCCCACACCCCCACTTAATGGAGCCGGCGGGGGTAAAAGCTTTGATGGATAGTCTCGAATACAATCCATCATGCTGACTGATGAAAAATGACCGTTGGCAGTTATAAAACAGTATTAAAGCATAAATCAGATAATTAAACAGAGTCCAACACACAATGACAACAGTACAGTTTTAACACTTTAACACTTTTTAACGCTTCATTTATAGTTTTACAGCAGAGTCACCATCATGTAAACAAACACAACATGACATCACAGCTTGATATCAACAGTGGAAGAAGTATTCACATCCTTTACTGAAGTAAAAGTATCAATACAGCAAAGTAAAAATACTAAGTAAGAATATAGAAGTATTAGCAGCTCAGTAACAGCACTCAGGCTGATACGTTCAACACATTTCATTACTAACACTGATGAGTCGCTGCATCAGCAGCATTATATTATTGTAGCTGCTTGAGGTGGAGCCAGTTTGAATTATTCTCTAACTCAGAGGTCAACGACCTTTTTAACTGGTTTAATGTCAGACCATATTTTCACAGACTGGCCTTTGAGGTGCTACTAAAACGATACGACCGGCAAAAAAACTGGTATTTTCTAAATATAATAATAAAGCTGAATCCACTGTGTACTCGTATGCAACTTTATTAGCAGCGTCTTCGTTACATTGCACCAACAACATAACACGAGTAACATCCTCTCTGCCCCCCCCAACGCTCTCTGGTCGCTATGGTAACGTGACTGAGACAAGCGTCTTGACATGCGTCAGTCAAGAGTAAATCATCGTTCAGACTTAGATAATAAATAAAACGGAAATAATATAAGTTATTTATTCTTTCTGTGCGGCCCGGTACCAAATGACCAACGGACCGGAACCGGTCCGCGGGCCGGGGGTTGGGGACCACACGGCTCTAACTGGTACCGGAGCTCAAAGAAACCAAACTTCACTGCTGTTGATGTGACAATAAAACCTCTTGAATCTCTTGAAGTGCTTTGAGAAGGTCACCAGATGAATCTGATGATTGATTTGGTCGGATTATTATTGGGTTCATTTTTCATAACTTTTATTTAATCTTTGCTTTTTTGTGAAATATTGGATTGAATTTGGGCCTCAAACAGTTATTTATCTGTTAAGATGTCTCTCTGGTGGAGCAGGAAACAACTGGTTTAATATTTAACGATGCAGTTTGATTTATGATCATTATTGATCATTATTTAATCTATAACTGTAACTAAAACTGTCAAATACATGTAGTGGAAATATAAAGTAGCATCAAATGGAAATACTCAAGGAAAGTACAAGTACTGTAGTTAAGTACTTGAGTAAATGTACTTTCCACCACTGCGTATTGATCAGAATGATGTCACTAAACATATTGATCCTCACTGGCTGATACAGAACAATTACAATCAGCGAAACAAGCAAAGTGATCAGATCAGTGGCTCAATCAATACATACATCACGTTTATTCACTTCACATGGAGATAAAATTAAAAATTAATACTGAATTATGTTAAATGTTCAGTGGATGAGAAGGAGCAGATGTTTACTGGTAACCAGTTGATGATATTTAACTACATTAACTGATAAAAACGTTTTGAAGGCAGGATTTATTTTAATAAAGTTATTTCACAACGTGACACCATTAACATCACTAAAGTCAGTGGTTAATACACAAGTGACGTGTTTGTGTTGCTGCCTCGTCGTCAGTCATTTAAAATGTAAATGAACATCAACTCAGTTCTTCTGATAAACTCAACGTCATGTTTCACAAAGCAGAAATCATGACGACTCTGAACCAGACGGATATTTGTGAGCGAGCAGTAAACTCTGGGATGTTAGCGGATGTTAGCACGAGCTAAAACAAGCAGATTGTTTTGTTTCAATCTGCTCCAGTAACTTTGCAGCCATAATGTCTGATTTCCGTGCTTGAGTGTGACTCGGTGTCGTTCAGTTGTGTCTCTGCATCGATGGAGCAGCAGCGGTTGTTTTCAGCAGGCTAGCATGTTAGCATTAGCTTGAGTGCACCCTGGTCATTTTCAGTGGCGTTTTGACCATGGATGTATTATAAGAGCTGGATACCGGACTAAAAATGGCGCCATTCAGTCCTCTAGGAACTGCTCGCCTGGCGCTTACGCCAAAAAAAGTTTCTAGCTTCCGGGTTTGCTTCCACGTTGTGCGGCCCACTGAATATGCGCAGTAGTGTTTCCCCCGCTGGCCCCGCCCACGAGCTCCCGCTGGTCCATAGACTTTACATTGTGATGACGTCACAGATTTTTAAATCACTTTTCTCGGCTGGAGGAAAGTTTAACAAACATAAAACCTCCATGGATCAAAAGTTCAGAACAGAAAGAGTCATCATTGACGTTGTTTGCAGTTCGAGGCGTCGTGTCAACAGTTTTACGGGCGTCTCTTTTACAGTGGTGGTTTATGGGGGATTTTTCGCTGCCACTGGCTGCAAGGCTAAGCAGTGGCGCCCTATCCAGCTCTTATTATACATCCATGGTTTTGATGCTTCCAGCTTCAGGAACAGTCGGTGTGGGCGGCGGCGGCGCTGCATAAGGTGAATATGCACCTGAGTGGGGCGTTAACCCAGGTGTGGGTGTGTGGAGGTCAAGGTTCAGCAGCAGGAATGTGAACCATCCTGTTGAGCAGATCGCTTCATTTAAGCTGTGACCAAACAACACAAACACATCGACAACAAAAACCCCTGCAGTCATGTGACATTAACACTAGACTGGATGTTTTTTTTTTGTGGGAATTGAACCAGCGAGCCTGAAACTGCTCATTGATAATAAAGCTCATGCAGTGTGTGATTCTTCAGTCCTTCACCGTGAGAGTCTGCAGTGTGTCAGCTCAGCGTCTTGAGGGGAAACATTCCTCCATCAGTGAGTTTCCCCTCAGGGAGCAGTGAGGTTCATCTGACCTCTGAGATCTTATCTGTGATCCACTGCAGAGCTGATCTCCACCGCTCTGCTCACACTCTGCTTCTCCCAACATTTATTTATTATGTTCTCATTTATAGCTCATATTTAACCTTTAATAAAATTTACTCCACTCCACTCTTCATTTTCTTGTCCTGAACTTGTCTGACTAGTAAATCTCTGGTTCCTGCCTGACGGACGACACCTGCTCTGAAGGAAGTACAAAGTAGCATCAAATGGAAATACTCCAGTAAAGTACAAGTACCTCAAAATTGTACTTAAGTGCAGTACTTCCTGAGATTTCATCATTAGCATCATCAACACCCCTAAAATGTCTGTATTAGGCGACCTGTTCTGTTCTGTTTGTGGGCGGATTTCACCCATGAAATGCTCCCAGAGAGAGAAAAGAAGAGTCAGAAACCAGCAGACGTGTTTATCAGAGTCAGTCGTCGTGTTAGAGGAGCTGAAACTATCAGAAAATATAAAGATATAAAGAGGGAACGCTTTAACATGAAGTTAGACGCTATACGAAAACGTCTTTCTAAAGCAAAGGGCTCCATGGCTGATACGAGAGGCGTCATGTGACCGTCATTGCAGGTGATGATGTCACTGACAGGTGAAGTGGGAGGAGCTACGTCAGGCATCCTCTGGTTCCTCATAGACGACGTTAGTGACTCTCAGTTACAACATGAAACTCTCCATCAGAACAAAAGATGAACAAACCGTGTTAGAAAACATCTGCTTCTTTAGTAAAAAGTTGAAGCTGCAAATCTGTGAAGATGAAACCAGATGAAACCAGTCAGAGTCTTTTATTTTTATTATTTACCCTTTAACTAAACGTTTTAATCTGCTCTACTCCTTTTAAATTGACATGTCAGGGTTTGTTATTGATTATTAATGACTTGTGTATCTGAATGTTTGTGACAGTTGTAGCTAACGCTAGATAACAGATTGATAAAGTCGACCTGATGTATTGATCTTCAGTCATTTGAAGTGTGTTGCTGAAGTTGAATTTAATTAAAAATGACCCACAAATTAAAAGTAAAAGCTGTTTTCTCAACGCTGTAATCTTTAGCTTCTACCAGACATGACGAAATGAAGCTCTGTGATTGGCTGTTTCTTGCTAAAAATGCATCTTGGGAGTTGTAGTTAACTTCTACACAGAGATGTTCACGGTCTACAACCTGGATTCATCTTTAGGAAAACTACAACTACGGTAAGCACAGTGGGTCAATGTTGAAACAGGAAGTCGGCTCGTTTACTTTTGTTTGTTTTCCGACGTGTTTGAGTCTGTTGGTTGTTCCAGAAATCTTTGGCAGCTTTCAGTCGGTCTGATGAGGATCTGAGAGCAGCTGAACGTGTTGATCTTAAAACCTGCATGTTTAGTCTGACTTTTCCATTATTTACTTTGTTTTAATCTCTTATTTTATTGTATTCATGTTGTAAAATATAAATGTATGTATATATAGATTTTCTTTTTTTTAAAAAAAATCTATTTTATCATTTTTATGTCACTCTATTTTATTATTAACATTATTTCAAATATAATATTTCCTTTTATTTTATTACATTTCTCATCATTTTTATTTCTCGTGTGTTTTAGTCTCAAATAGTTTTGTTCTGTCTTATTGTCAGTCATCTCTACAAACAAAGCTTGATTGATTGATTGATTGATTGATTGATTGATTGATTGATATCACCTTCATCAGCCAGTGTTGTAATTATTACTGATAGAAACGAAGGCTAAAACCACCAAAACAAGCAGAGTTGTAATAAATGAGACTTCTCCTTCGACACGGGGACGAGTATCTGAATTCTTGTTTTGTGTAGTTTCTCTGAGGTCATCTGGAGTTTCCACATGTTCTACGTCTCAGTCGTACACACCGCATGAATAAGTGATTGTTGTGTTTGTGTAAATGAGGATATCTGCATGAGGAGGATGACCAGCTGGCTCTGCGTGAGCTCGGTCTCATGATGTTCAGTCTGCAGAGCTCTGGACTCTCTCCAGCATCTCTGTCTCTCAGCAAAACAGCAGGAATTCCCCTGATAAAACACTCGACACTGTGTGTGTGTGTGTGTGTGTGTCTGTCTGTGTGTGTGTGTGTGTGTGTGTGTGTGTGTGTGTGCTGCCTGGATCATCATGTCGGGACAAACACCAGCTTTCACTCTGACATTGCGAGGACTCACCTCATCTGGGGACAAACAGCTGCTCAACAAGGTCAGACACTTATTTTAGGGTTTAGATTTGGCCAGTCTGCAGGCAGTCTGCATGCCCGTCGGTTCCTACTGAAACTGTTCATTTAGTCTCTCGACTTTGGTTTAGTTTTACTCTTCAGACAGGATTCAACGGATAATTGAACTTCTAGTTCTGGACGGCGTTTTTAACCGAGAGGAAATAACAGGATCTGGTCTGGAACAGACGTGGAAATTAAAGAGTACAAGTCTAGACCTGCTGGATGTGACGAGTGCCCTGAGATAACTTCTGTCATGAACTTGACCTGACATGGACGTTCAGGCTGAAGCCTCCACAGGGGGCGCCGGAGAGCTGAAGGTGAGGCTGCGTGAGGTGAGGAAGAGTCAAAACTCATCTTCATCTCAGAGTCAGAACTCACTCAGTCAGATCTGAACCAAGCAGTAACCTCCGGGGCTGTAAAATGAAGCCAAACTGCAGTTCCTTGAACGGCCACTTGAGGCTCCAAAAGTGAGTCAATCCCCATAGACCCCCATGTTAAAATATCAACTCTACAGCAGAATAAACATGTTTACAGCCTGGAACAAACAACGGAACCAGGCCTGTTCATGACAACTGTATAACTCACCCATTTAAATTGTATTAAGCCGTAAAGTTCTGCATAATGAAGGACATGGCTGCTTTGAGCCGCTAGGTGGCTTGTTTCAGCCGTTCGGCCCCGCCTCTTTACCCATTTCTGATTGGCTGGGAGTTAGGCAGCATGGCGACGGCCGGAGCGGCTCGCTTTGAGCTTCAAAACCGCTCTTCAGAAACCAACGGGGGACGTCACGGTAAGAGTCTATGATCTGAACACACACACACATGATAAGGATCACTATCTGTGATCTTCATCACCAGTAAACCTCCATAAATCCACTTAGAACCAGAGAACAAAGAGAATCTTCTTCAGATCATCATGTTACTGCAGACAGCAGCTGATTCATATGTTTAACTGTTTGACTGACGTTACAGCTGATCAGCTTTATGGCGTCTTGCTCTGCCGCCATTTTGTATTTTATATAAAACACTTCCTGTACTCCATATTTCATCTAATCTTCACCAAAGTTCACCATATTTGAAGGACCCTGGAAACAATGATTGCGTTTGTTTTTGGATTGGTTACCAAAGTCGAGTAGGCGGAGCTTTAACTTTCATTGAAATGTTAGCCGCTGAGTGAGCCTGTAAGTGTTGATGCAGTTACACTATAGTACATGATGCGTGAGGTCACCAGCACACCTGAAACTTCTTCAGTTCACCATTTTCCAGTTTGAATCGTCTTCATGTTGGTTCCCAGCAGGCTGACATGTCGGAGTCAGCATGTTTCCATCAGATTAGCAGAAACATTTTCACACAACAGACAGATCTGATAAGTCTGTGTTTTGTTTTCAGAGAACTTTAACAATGAGGATCTTTTTTTTTTTCCAGTTTTTTAAAGATTGTGATAAAACATAGTTGAGTGCAGTGGAGGCTAAAAAGACACAGAATCATTACTTTCTTTTGTGTTTGACATAATCTTCAGGTTGTGAATTTAAACTGGTCCTGGCTGCAGCAGCAGCAGCTCTGTCTGGCCCTCAGGAGGTTATGTGTAACTGCTGGCCCCCTGTCGGGCCCTTGGGGACCTCTGGTTGAGCCGCTGGTCTCTAACAGCCTGTCATTTACAGCACTAACAGAGCTTAAAACTGTCTGGTAACCCAGAATTCCAATAATCTGAGCAGTTTGTGGCCTGTCATCAGCAGCCAGCGTCCCGCCGCAGACCGGCCGGTCCGGCTCGCTGTGGAGGTGGACGCTGAGCGCATTGTTCTCTGTGTTTACTCAGAGCTGCAGCTCTCACAGTCGCTGTGTGGCCAAACTGCTGCCTCCCAAAAAGAAGCAGAAAGACGCTAAAAATAGTTTCTCTGTAAAAATAGTGGAGCTGGTTTCTGTTCGGAGGCTCCAGTGAAACCAGAGTCCCTGTTTGAGTTGGAGCAGAGTGTGGGATCGCTGTCTCTCTCTCTGGATGTCTTCCTCGCACGCCCACGTCTGTGTGTCTTTGTGTGTGTGTGAGTGTGTGTGTGTGTGTGTGTTTGTGTGTGTGTGAGTGTGTGTGTGTGTGTGTGTGTGTATCTGTGTGTGTGTTTGTGTGAGTGTGTGTGTGTGTGTGTGTGTGTGTGTGTGTGTGAGTGTGTGTGTGTGTGTGTGTGTGTGAGAGTGTGTGTGTGTGTGTGTGTGTGTGAGAGTGAGAGAAACACACGTGTACTAACGTGTGTTTGGTAATTATACATGTAAGTATACTGACATGTGACTACATGTGTTCACTAGTGTGTGTATCTACATGTGTGTGTGTGTAATTAAAGAGCAGAGTGTGAAACTGTGTGTGTGTTAGTTTGGTTTTAGAATGAGCACCTCAGTGACATATATACATATATATATATATATGTATTTATCTTTTTTAGATTGTTTATTATGTTTTAATGTCACCAAAACTATAAATAACATATTTTTTTAAGGATTAAACCAGATTTTTCTGTCTTTCTTATCAACAGAGTGTGTGTATCTGCTGAGTGAGTGGCTGCTCTTACAGGGTTAATAAAGTTATATTGAATTGAATATATATATATATATATATATATATGTTTAGATTCTTAGTAATGCAGCAGCATCAGGAGGCGTCTGATCATCTGCAGCCAGAGTCATAAAGAAGCTCGACATCATGGAGTCAGTCTGGATCAACATGAAGACACAGAAACAGCAGAAGAAGAAGATAAAGAACAACCGACCTGCCGACAACCTGAAACACTGACAACTGCTGCTGCTTTAAAGATAATGATTTACTTTAGATTTCTCATGTACTCATGTACTGCCTAAAGCCTTTGCAACAGTACTGTATATGTGTACTTTTACTGAGCAGTACTGTATATGTGTACTTTTACTGAGCAGTACTGTATATGTGTACTTTTACTGAGTACTTCTTCCACCGCTGATGACAGACTGAAGTTTGATGATATTTCCGACGGTGGAGGCAGAGGCAGGTTAGCGGAGGAGAAACTACGAGTACGTAAACTCAGAGGTTTACTGAAACAACCGGCTTCGGTCTGCTGGGAACCGAGAGAGTTTGACCACAGGGACGTTTTAATGATACTGTCCAGGAGTCCTGCTTCCCCCGAGAGACAGACAGACAGCGGGGGGAGGAGGGAGGGACGGATGATTTCAGAGACGGAGGCAGGCGGCGAGGGAAGGAGGGAAGGAGGGAAGGAGGGAAGGAGGGAGGGAGGAGAAAAATAACAGCATTTCCAGAATATCAACCAAGGAAAATGTAGTGAATGTTGTCCTGAATGTTGTCCGTCTGTGTGAATATCAGCAGATAAGAAGAAGAACAACAAGACGACGTCATTAACAGAGCGACAGTCAAAACTCAAACCATGAAAATGTGCATAGAAAGACACTTAATGAGAAGTACAGTGAAGTTATTTTCATATATCAGCAGACCTCGTTGTGCATTATTGCACTTTACAGCACGGCTGCAGTCGTCACCGGTGTTCAGGGTTACAGTGATGTGATTACTTTTTAAATAGTGATCGATGTTATGGATTCATTCAAGTTCATTTAAGTGGAATCATTGATCATCCGTCAACTCCCAGCGAGTCTTCCCCACACCAGCGTTTACACCACAGGAAACACATTTCACATTTTCACTCAGATTTTTTTATGTGAAAATTGAAAATGTGCATAAAAGCAGCCGGATGGAAATGGCTGATAGTGTTCATGTTGTAGACGGTCATTACTTATAAACTTATAAATCTGGATTATTGGAGCCTTATTTAGCTAAAATGTAATGTTTGTCCTGGGGGGGTGGGGGGGTTCAGATTAAAATCTGATTGGTTCACCCTCTGGAAAGCAGGAATGAGATCAGGACATTTCATGGTAATGTGGCTGTTATTTCTTCTTAAAAGTGATGCTAGAAACCATTTAAAATACACAATTAAACCAGTTCAGACCAGTGGTGGAAGAAGTACTCACATCCTTTACTGTAGTAAAAGTACATAAGTATTATGAGCTTGATGTAGTTAAAGTATTGCAGTAAAAGTACATAAGTATTATGAGCTTGATGTAGTTAAAGTATTGCAGTAAAAGTACATAAGTATTATGAGCTTGATGTAGTTAAAGTACTACAGTAAAAGTAGTGGTTTGGTCCCTCTGACTGATATATTATTATATATGACATCATTAGATTATTAATAGTGAAGCATCAGTGTTAGAGCAGCATGTTACTGTTGTAGCTGCTGGAGGTGGAGCTAGTTTACACTACTTTATATACAGTTAGCTAGTTTAGTCCAGTGGTTCCCAACCTAGGGGTCGGGCCCCTCCAAAGGGTCAGCAGATAAATCTGAGGGGTGGTGAGATGATTAATGGGAGAGGAAAGAAGAAAAAACAAAGTTCTGATACACAAATCTGTTTTCAGTTTTTGGACTTTTTCTCTAATCTTTGATTTTTGCTGAAATATTGGATCATTTGAACATTTATTGAAATGAAAGCATGTGAGAAGTTTAGAGGGAAAAATCACTATTTGGTGGAGCTGTTAACAACTCATAGACATGTGAAATGTGACCCCGACTACACACTGCTTTTTGTAAGACGTCAAAAGACAAAAAGGTTGGAAACCACTGGTTTCATCTTTAACAATGTGTTGTATTTTAAAAGCTTGTTATATTATCCATTGTGTCAAATCTTCATCTGAAAAGTAACTAAAGCTGTCAAATAAATGTAGTGGAGTAGAAAGTACGAGAACCTCTGGTAGTAAATGTACTGGGTTACTGTCCAGCACTGGTTGAGGTTCGGTCACTACAAACATGGTCAGACTGGAGGCTGAGAGTGTTTGTTCCTGCGTGTATGAGCAGAGGGTTAATGTTTCTCACACTGCTCTCTGTGATGCAGCCAGACTCTGTAGGTGTGTTGGGTTTGTGTTTCTGTCCGCTGTGGGACGTTCTGGGAGTTTTGCCATCAAACACAGTCAGCATTCCTCACAATTTATATGAAAAGATACAAGCTCTCCGGGGTCGTTTCAGCCATGATTTAGGTGTTACATAACAGTGAGGATGAAGATTAAATCACTGTGACTTTGTTATTTATCAGGAGAGAAACTCTGCAGGTCGGCCATGTGTGAGGTGATCGTCCTGATGACATCACTTCCTTCTTCTCACATTTTTCTTCGTTATCTTCGTCAGCGCTGTAAACCTGCAGAGATGAGCAACATTAAAAACTTCTCCGTCCGTTTTTCCTGCTGAGTCAGCGGAGGCACACATCATCACCGTGCCTCCCTCTGCCTCCGGTTTCCATGGCAACGGTCGTCAACAGACTCGCATACAGACTTTTCTCATCACAATGTTTCTTCATGTGCATTTTGTTTTTTTTGTTTTTTTTATCAGAGTGCCTTAAAAAACAAGACCCCTGGACTTCATTTCCCAGAAGACACTGCTCTGTAAACATATGTACTCGTGTTAGCGGCTTCAGGTGGTTGGAGGAGATGTCACGTTGAATCTTTACGTCATACAGTGATGATGTCATCGCGTGTGTGTGTGTGTGTGTGTGTGTGTGTGTGTGTGTGTGTGTGTGTGTGTGTGCTGCAGCGTGTTGAAGCTGAGCGGCTGCAAAGGTCGAGCTCCGCTGCTCCTCTGGGTCTCGTTAATGGGACCAGTTTGTTTTAACTCAGAGAGGAAACACACCGAGGAGTTCTTGTATTTCTCACATTGTGGGGACATTAATCTGTTTCTACAGTCACATGTGGGGACTCGTCTCACTTCAGGGACAAAAAGTAAAGTTCCCTCGACGTAAATCATTAAACTTTAGGGTGAAGACTCGGTTTAAGGAAATTAATGTAAGTTAATGTGATGTGTGAAATGATGGAAACAATAAAACTTGCTGAATCCCCCAAACACACACACACACACATGATTCTAACCTTTAAACCTGCATTAACTGATGTTTTGTCCACTGGTTTCCATCAGAAACAAGTAGTGAACACAACTCGGACACATCATCAGCTTTAAGCTGATATGTTGAAGTTGTTAGCAAACAGTTGCTTATTTCATCACCAATAAAGACAAACTTCATTCCTATAATCTGAAACTGAAAAGTGCTGGACATCATCAACAAAAACATTAACAGCACAGCACCAAAACCGCGCTTATTAAACCTCTAAATGACAGTCGCATGAACACCGATGCAGGCAAGATTTCAGTCCTTGTGCTACTCGATGTC